>NC_000074.6:103297747-103580247 GCF_000001635.26 Mus musculus
GGATGAATCCTTGTAATCTGCTGCTTCCCTTCTGCCTGTATTGCAGTTTCAGGCATGTGAAGCCATATATGCTGGGGATTTGAACTCAGGACCTCATGCTCTCTTTCCCTACTTCAAATTATACTATTACTATTTTAACTACTATCCATTTAAAACCATTTTAACTATCCTTGTTATTTCTTCTCTTTCAAAATATTTGTAGAGGTTTTTTTTTTCCCAGATACCATTTTACTATTGGTTTCAAATGTTATTTTGCTCTTACCAGAAAACATACTCTATGATTCCAAACAAATAACATTAACTGAAAGGTATTTTAAAGACTAGCATATAGTCTCTCTTGATGAATGTCCCCAATATACTTGTAATAATATGTGTGCTGTAGTCACTGGATATCTGACCTACAAATGTCAGTGGAGTAAAGCTGGGTAAAATCATTTCTAAATTTTCTGTATTGGAGTGATGTTTTTTAAGCAGTGTGTAAAGATTTTGTCTATATTATACAAATGTTGACTTCTGAACCAACAGAGATTTGATTACAGGCCAGACTTTGGCATTATTAAGCAGCATCTGTCTCTGTGTTTTGTCAGTACTGCCTCTCTCACATTCAGGTTGATTTATTTAAAAGCTGATGGCCTATAGCAAAGGCAGGAAGTAGAAGGTGGGACTTCCGGGGAGGATGGGAACACTAGAAGGAATCAGGTCCAGGATTCAGCCAGGCAACACGGAGGGAGAAGCAGGCTGGGAAGGAAGGAGAGTTAACTGACCAGCAATGTGACACAACTTAGATAATATAAACAGAATAATTAAGTTAGGAGACAGTGGGAAACAACAGGACCTGAGGCAGGCATAGAAAGGCCCACAGCTACACTGTATTCCTTCACATATTTGTTTGCTTTCTCAATCCAGCCCTCTGCTCTTCTTCCTCTTTGCATTCTGAGACCATTCTGTTCTTCTCCCTAATAAAACTCTAGTATGAGGTTTGTTGTAGGGTGTGACTTTGTGCTACTTCTTGGCTCCCAACTATCAAGATGCCCTTTCACCAGAAAAAAAAACAAAAAAAGCAAAAAAACAAAAAACCTTACAATAATGTGCTTCGTGTGTCCCATAATTCCTGACCGGAGTCTGCTTTCCTGATAGGAAACATTGGCTCTCTCAGTATATCCATGAAGGTTCACCTCTGCCCCTTTTATCTTCCCTCACATATGTGCTAGAGTTAAAATGTGTCACTGAAAAGTACACTCTTTGTCTTTGTTTCTTCCTTTAAGAGCAATATAAGAACTGCTTTTGACATTGGCTCATTTGCCTTTCTTAGAAACATGGGTGGCACTTTGCTATCTGTGCATGTTCTGTGCTGAGTACCTGGTTACTTTGTATTTGTTTCCTCTTTTCTTCACTTAAGTTCCAGCCAGATTTTCTTTGGTTAACCAATCCTCTTGGTGGACTTGACTTTTCTTTTCTTTTCTTTTCTTTTCTTTTCTTTTCTTTTCTTTTCTTTTCTTTTCTTTTCTTTTCTTTTCTTTTCCTTTCCTTTCCTTTCCTTTTCTTTTTTTTTATTCAATTTTTGTTGTTGGTTAGTAGTACCTGTTCCACAGATAACAATGCATTCTGAGCTTATGGAAGTCTGTTCTGAGTTGACATTGCATCTGCTCATGTATAGAATGAGCTTTAATCTAAATGGTCTCTTTCTTTCTCTCCTCTCCTCAGGTTCCTTCTCCTCAGCTCTGACCTCATTTTTGTAAATCTTCCCCTAAAGAATCTACTGCATTTTTTAGGCTATTTATTTACTTTACATTCTGATTACATCCTGATAGATTAAATCCCTCCTATCCTCCTAGACCCTCCCTCTCACCCCAATTCCTCCACATTCACCTTTCCCCCCTTTCTCCTCAGAAAAGGGGAAGCCTTCCACGTATATCAACAGCCTTGGCATATCAAATTGCAGTAGGGCTAGGTGCATCTTCTTTTACTGAGGTCAACAAGGCAGCCCAGTTAGGGGCAAGGGATCCAAAGGCAGGATATGTACTAAGAGACAGCCCCTGCTCCTGGCTTAGGATCCCACATGAACACCCAGCTCCATACCTGTTACATACATGCATTAATCCTACATCTATCCCGTGCATGCTCTCTGGTTGGCAGTTCAGTCTCTATGACCTCTCTGAGGCCCAAGGTAGTTGATTCTGTAGGTTTTCTTGTGGTGTCCTTGGCCGTTCTGGCTCCTTCAATGCTTCTTTCCCTTCTTCCCCAGGATTCCCCAATCTCCATTTAATGTTTGGCTATGGATCTCTGCATCAGTTTCCATCAGCTTCTAGGAAAAGCCTCTCAGATGACAGTTCTGCTTGGTTCCTGACTGCAAGTATAACAGAATATCATTAATGGTGTCCGCAGTAGGCTCCCTTTTGTGGTAATGATCTCAAGCTGGGCCAGTCATTTTCTGGCCCTTGATTCATTTAGCTCCATCTTTTACCCCTGCACATCTTGTTAGTAGGACAAATTCTGGGTTTAAGGTTTTGTGGCTGGGTGGGTGTGCCAACCCTTCCATTGGCAGTCTTACCTGATTACAGGAGATAACCATTTTAGGCTCCATATCTGCCATTGGTAGAAAGCTTAGCCATTGTTAGAAATCTTAGTCACCCCCATAAATTACAGGGAGTTTCTATTTTCCTAGGTCACTAGCTTGTCCCAGAGATGGCCCTCTCCCACTCCAGTTGTCTCTCCCAGTATTCTCTCCATCCATCCTCCCCTTACCACATCCCTCCTGTTCCCATCTCCACCTCCTCCTCAAACCAGCCCCACCCTTGCATTCCCCCCTGATATCTAACCTATTTCCACTTCTCAGTGGGATTAAAGCATCCCTACATAGACATTCCTTGCTACTTAGCTTCTTTAGCCTGTGGTTTGTAGTATGGCTGTTCTGTTCTTTGTGATGAATATCAATTTATAAGTAAGTACATACCCTGTTTGTGTGTCTACTGGGTTACCTCATTCAGGATGATCTTTCTTCGTTCCATCCATTTGTCTGCAAATTTGATGATGTCATTGTTTTTAATGGCTGAAGTAAATTACACCTATGCACACTTGAATTTGATGAAGAAGCCAAAACTATACAATGGGAAAAAAAGAAAGCATCTTCAACAAATGATGCTGGTCTAACTGAATGTCTGCATGTAGAATGCAAGTGGATCCATAACTATCACTCTACACAAAACTTAAGTCCAAGTGGATCAAAGACCTCAACATAAAACTGGACACACTAGACCTGATAGAAAAGTAAGTAGGAAGTAGCCTGAATGCATTGGTACATGAGAAAACGTCCTGAAGAGAATACCAACAGCTCAGGTACTAAGATGAACAATTAATAAATGGGACTTCATGAAACTGAAAAGCTTCTGTAAGGCAAAAGGACAAAACGGCAGCCTACAAATTGGGAAAAGATCTTCACTCCACATGAGAAAGAGGGCTGACATCCATAATATATAAGGAATTCAACAAACTAGACATCAATAAGCCAAATAATCCAATTTAAAAAATAGAGTATAGATCTAACACGGAATTCTTGACAGAGGAATCTCTAATGGCCGAGAACCACTTAAAGAAATGTTTAACATCCTAGTCATCAGGAAAATGAGAATCCAAACAATTCTGAAATTCCATCTTACACCTGACAGAATGGGCAAGATTAAAAACGTAAGTGACAGCTCACTTACGCTGGTGAGGATGTGGTGCAAGGTATGAACAACAGAGTCGAGCAAGTATCCTTGTAGGATGGTAGAAGACCTTTTAGATATATACCCAAGAGTGGTATAGCTGGGTCTTGAGGTAGACCTATTCCTAATTTCATCAAATTCAAATGTGCATAGGTGAAATTTATCTCAGCCATTAAAAACAATGACATCATGAAATTTGCAGGCAAATGAATGGAACTAGAGACTCATCCATTGCTGGTGGGAGTCCAAACATGTACAACTATCTTAGAAAACAATTTGGCAGTTTCTCAGAAAATTAGGAATAGGTCTACCTCAAGACCCAGCTCTACCACTCTTGGGTATATATCCAAAAGGTCCTCCACCATCCTACAAGGATCCTTGCTTGACTCTGTTGTTCATACCAGCTTTATTCGTCATAGCTAGAAACTGGAAACTACCTAGATGTCCCTTAACTGAAGAATGGATAAAGAAATGTGGTTTATTAACACAATGGAGTAGTACTCAGCCATTCAAAACAATGATGTTGTGAAATTTGCAGACATGTGGATAAAACTAGAAAGGATCATCCTGAGTGAGGTAACCCAGACCCAGAAAAATAAGCATTGTATGTATTCGCTTACAAGTGGCTATTACTCATAAAGTACAGGACAACCATGCTCTGATTACTCAAAGAAGGTCAGTACCAAGGAGGTCCCAAGGGAGGACACTTGAATCTCACTGAGAAGAGTGAATAGATTCCACTACATTTTTACAGCATTTGGAAGAAAAATTAAGCTTTTCATAGCTACCATTTCTAGTTCTTCCTTCTGTCTTTTAGACTCTAGTGCCCATTTTATATCATTTACACTGGCCCTGAAGTGTTTCCCTTTGTATTTCTTCTAGTGTGAGCCTGTGTGTGTGTGTGTGTGTGTGTGTGTGTGTGTGTGTGTGTGTACTTTTTTTCAGATTCTGTTCATTGGGAAAGCTTTATTCTTGGCTTGAAAGCTGTTAGGACTGGCTAAATTATCTGCATAATAGTGCTTCTCCACACACAGTCACACCACCTGACACTTTAAGATATTGTCCCTTTATCTTCTTGATTTCATTGTTTCATTTTTCAATTTTGAAACATTAAGACTTCTGTGATGTTTCTTCACATTTTCTGAATTCTGGATGTTTCTAAGGCATTTCTTTTACTTCAGCAACAAATTCTTAACTATATACTTCTGTGTATAATTTTTGTTGTATCTAGAGTTTTCTTAGATGCTTGATCTAAAGAGTCATTGTTTCTGATCAAACACTAAAGTTGTTTGCCTATATTTTTAAAATATTCTCTGACCAATTATCCCTCTCTTCTTGAACTCAATTGTGTTTTTGTTTTATCTTTAATACATTTATTTTTCATCTGTCTCTATGTAGTCTGCATTTTACTACTGTGTCTTTAAGTATATGGGTACTATCATTGGAACCAATATTCCATTAATCCCACCAAATTAATCTTCATTTCAGCTATTGAATGTCTACTTCAACTTTTGAATTGATCCTTTTTCAAATAATATCCTCTAACTGCATTTCTCTTGCATATTTATTTCTTTAATATTTTTATGTATTAATATTTTATTTGTCTGCTAACTCTCAGCCAATAGTTCTCAACATGTGGGTTTTAACCCCTTTGGGGATCAAATGACCCTTTTATGGGGGTCACATATCAGATACCCTGCATATTAGAGATTTATATTATGATTCATATCAGTAGCAATGAAAATAATTTTATGGTTGTGGATCATCACATCATGAGGACCTGCACTAAAGGGTCACAGTGTTAGAAAGGCCGGGAAGCACTTCTCCAATCTCTGGTAATTTGTGCATTTGTTTACTGGTTTGTTTCCTCATAATCAAGATTTCTTCCTCTGTCTTCATATATTTAGTACTAAAAAATAGAGGGGGAAAAAAAAAACAAAAACCGGCTGGGCATTGTTGTTGCTATGCTACTGAGACTCTCCATTCCGTTGCTGTGTTTGAAACAATGACACTTGAGTATATGCACTAATACCTAGATACTGTAGCATTTAGTTTAAGGTTGTTTAACTTTAAGGTGAAGGTTTTAGGTTGATACTATCTTGCTTCCTCTCTTAGTCCAGAGCAGATGTTTTAATTCTCAGAAGTGGTTGTATTCTCTAGCTCTGGCTTCTGTGGATTTTCAATGCCAAAGATGTTTAGTGAAATTCGCTCATGTAGCAGGGTTCTAACCCAAAGCTCTTGGTGAGTAGCAGAGGAAATCTTGCAAGGATCCTACCTGCTTTAAACTGTTAATATTGCTTCTGGCACCCATAGGATCTCATCCACACCTGCATAGTTAAACCTCTTACAAAGATTCATGAGTTATTCATGTATGGACACTCTATTCTTTCTCAGAATGTCCTATGATCTTAGGAAACTGAAAGATTCTGTCTTCTGACTCATCAGACCTGTAAATCTGCAGTCTGGGTTCTAGCGCCTCACACTATTATTCTCAATATATTCCATGGAAGGATACATTTACTTATCATCTTTGATATTTCTTTTGTTCAAAAATCAATTCCATAGTAGTTGCTCCCTTCTTTGGTCACTCTTTTATTTACCCACTCTTTGAAAACTTGTGCTATGCTCATATTTGCATTGCTTTCAGTGGGATAATTACTCTAATGCAAGCATTATTACCTAAGCTTTAACTCCTTGAGTAAGTCTATCTGTTAATTTAATCAAGTCATTTATGACTTAATCACTGTTCTATTTCTATGAAACAACACCATGACCAAGGCAATTCTTATAAAAGAAGGCATATAAGTTGGGGCTTGCTTACAGTTTCAGAGAATGAGTCTATTTTTGTTATGCCTGGGATCCTTGCAGCAGGGATGGCAGGCTGGTGCTGGAGAAGTAGTTGAGAGTTATATCCTAATCTGTAGGCAAAGTAATGGGATTCTTGGGCATTTGAAACTTCAAAGCCCAACCATAGCAAAACACTTTCTCCAACACAGCCACTCCTCCTAATCTGTCCATTCCTATCAAAGAGTTCCACTCCCCAGGGACTAAGCACTCAAATATATATGAACATATGGGGGCCATTCTTTTTTTTTTCCATTTTTTATTAGTTATTTAGCTCATTTACATTTCCAATGATATACCAAAAGTCCCCCATACACACCCACCCCCACTCCCCTACCCACCCACTCCCCCTGTTTGGCCCTGGCATTCCCCTGTACTGGGGCATATAAAGTTTGCAAGTCCAATGGGCCTCTCTTTCCAGTGATGGCCGACTAGGCCATCTTTTGATACATATGCAGCTAGAGTCAAGAGCTCCGGGGTACTGGTTAGTTCATAACGTTGTTCCACCTATAGGATTGCAGATCCCTTTAGCTCCTTGGGTACTTTCTCTAGCTCCTCCATTGGGAGCCCTGTGATCCATCCATTAGCTGACTGTGATCATCCACTTCTGTGTTTGCTAGGCCCCGGCATAGTCTCACAAGAGACAGCTACATCTGGGTCCTTTCGATAAAATCTTGCTAGTGTATGCAATGGTGTCAGCGTTTGGAAGCTGATTATGGGGTGGATCTCTGGATATGGCAGTCTCTACATGGTCCATCCTTTCGTCTCAGCTCCAAACTTTGTCTCTGTAACTCCTTCCATGGGTGTTTTGAAGATATGGGCACAGGGGAAAATTTCCTGAACAGAACAGCAATGGCTTGTGCTGTAAGATCGAGAATTGACAAATGGGACCTAATGAAACTCCAAAGTTTCTGCAAGGCAAAAGACACCATCAATAAGACGGGGGCCATTCTTATTCAAACCACCACAAAACGCTCACCATTGGTTTTGTGTTGGTTCAGACACAAACAAACTTAAGGAACAAAGTGAGAGAAGAAAAATAGAATTCTTTCTGAGGCACATCATGTAATAAAATGATACATAAGGAAATCATGTGGTTATGAGAGCCTATAACAGACTAATTTTAACCCATTAAAGAAATCCATAGAGATGTCCCTAGAGCAAAGGAATGCAGCTAGCATTTAAACCTGCCACTGGGTCATCGCAGAAGCCACCAATCAGTTGACTAGTTGCCTATGCTTATACTTGCAAGAGAGGTCAGAAATATGCTCGATATTATGATGCAATCCTTGCATTCAGGCAAGCATGGTACAGGAGGAGCTAAAAGGTTAACATCTTCATCTGAAGGTTGCTTCTAAGAGAAAACTGGCTTCCAGGAGTCCAAGAAGAGGGTCTTAAAGCCCATGCCCAAAGTGGCACACCTACTCCAACAAGGCCACACCTCCTAATAGTGCCAAGCATATACAAACCATCACGTGTGGGAAAGAGAAAGCACAGCCAGACATGCCAACCCCGACTAACAAAGTGGAAGTCAGGGACTAAAGTTCTCTGAGTACTACTAGCATCTTGAAATACTAGTGGACTAAATTGAGATGGAAAGACAAGATCTAAGAATCATCTTAGCCACTTCCCCCGAAAAATCCAACAACAACAACTGGGTGGGGGGAGGAAGACTTCCTTTACAGACCAAGAATGCTATTGCAGTAACAGAGCTATCAGAAAGCCAGGATTTTTTCCCCTTTTTTGGAGCCTGGGGATTCACCACCAAGGATGCCTGTTGAGATACACAATAGTGGGAGACAGAAAACCTCAGGGGCAGGACCCCTGGGATGCTGTGTGTGGGAGTGGAACACTTTTACCTTAAAAGTAGTGAAGAGGATGCACCCCTCTTTCACACTTGTCATAGAAACTACTTGGTATTCTTTTATGTTGATTTATTCTGAGTCCTGTCAACTTATGGTAATGTTTTTCTCAACTTCTGTTACAATTATGAAATAATTACAAAGGGTTGACACGGATCCTTAGTCCCTCTTTTTTCTTTCTGTGCAGTGGTAGGCATTCTGCCTGAAATTCAAAGTCAGATTAGCCAACTCTTGAAATAATTTGCCTTTTATAAATCCTCCTGGTCTAGTAAGAAAATGAAACAAGTCCTTTAAAAGATGCTCATTATCTTTGTATTAATTATATTTGACTTAATAGCACTGCTTAGCTTATGAAGAATATTTTAGAAAACAAAACAAGACAGTAAAAAGAAAGACATAACATGTTCACAGCCTTTTACTTAAAGCTTACCAATGCTAACAGTCAAGGTTAAAGGCTTAGTGCCTTTTAGCAGAGGCATGTGGATTGAATTTGGGACTGAATATGGACCTGGGAGTGATTGGAAACATAGGTTAAAAAGTGAATTCACTACAGATGTTTTCTGTGGACAAAAGGCTATGAGCAGCCTTTTAAAGTACACTAAACATTGCATACCTTATTGTTAAAGCAATGGAAAACCAATAAAAGGTTTTTAAGCAAAGAAAATTATGTAATTAAATTTGTATTTTAAAAATATCCAATATTGCTGAATGTAATGACTCATGCCTTTAAGGCCAGCATTTAGGAGGCAGAGGCTCTCTGCAAATTTGTAGTCAACCTTGTCCACGTAGTGTGTTCCTGGGCCAGAGCAATATATGTTGGCTAAATAAATAAACAATCCCTGTCTACATCATAGAGAATGTATCTCAATGGGAGTGCAGCCAGCAGAGATTGGGAACAATGCCATTCCCAGGCTCTTTCTGTCAGCAGGATGACAGTTGGTAGGAGTTGAGGTAGGATTGATGGAAGAAGATAATCTTGCACAGGATAGCTAGAATATGCACAAAAGAAAGTTAGGAAAGACAGGAAAATGTCAAGTAACTTGATTTTTTTTATTATCATTAATCATTCCATTCATTTACATCTCAAATGATATCGCACTTCCCAGTTACCACACCACGGTCCCCCATCCCATGTAGTCCCACTTCCCTGTTACCCCACCACCAACTCCCCATCCCACATCTGCCCTCCCCCTCCCCTTGGCCTGTATGAGGGTGTTCCCCCACTCACCCACACTCTCCCACCTCACCAGTCCAGCGTCCCCCTACACTGGGGCATCAAACCTCCCAAGGACCAAAGGCCTCCTCTCCCTTTGCTCTCAGGTAAGGAAATCCTCTGCTACATATGATTATGGAGCCATAGATCCCTCCAGGTACACTCCTTGTTTGGTGGTTTAGACTCTGGGAGAATTGGCTGGTCAGGCTGTTGGACCCCCGAAGGGAGACCCTCACTCAAGTCTCAGGGATCGAGAGCCCAGAAAGCCACAACAGTCAAGCTTGCTGCAAACACACGAGGTTTTAATGGCACACAAACCAGCATGCTAAGGTCGAGACCCATAGGCAGGGGTAGAGGAGTCTGACCACGATCCTATTTTCCAGCAGGCTTATAAAGGCAAAAAACACAACCTAGGGGGAGGATCGGAGAGGAAATAGGGGAAGTCTAGGGGCGAATATTTACTTCCAGGCACCTGGGACATTGAAACATTTTGTGGTTGTTTTTCCCAAAAGATCCGGGGAATTAGGCCATCTGGCCGGGGGCCGGGGCCCATGTTCTCAGTCAGTAATTTTTTTTTTTTTTTTTTTTTTTATTCTTCAAGGCCAGCCTACGTTGTTCTTCCAATGGGGTTGTAATGCCCCTCTGCTCCTCCTGTCTTTCTGCCAGATCCCCAACCAGATTCCCTGTGCTCGGTCTGATGCTTGGCTCAAGTCTGCTGTGGCATCCACATCTGCTTTGGTTAGTTGCTGGCCAGACCTCCCAAGGAACCGCCACCACACTGGGTTCAGGAAGCACCTCTTAATCCTAGTGTGGGCAACGGTGGTGCTGGGTTTAGGGTCTGCAGACATGATGGATCCCCAGGTGGGGCAGTCCCCTGTTGACTCTTCCTTCAGTCTATTCTCCATTTTTTTTTTTTTGTCCCTGTTCTTCCCTTGGGCAGGAACTGATTTTTGTTACAAGATTTTCTTTCTTTTTAATTTTTTTATTTGTGTTTATGCATAGACTTCTCTTATCTTAATAATGATACCTTAAGTACATAATTATTGTGATATTCATTTTTGACTTAGTGTTAATACCATATTTTCTGCTTCTTCCTTGCTGTTAAATTCTGTAAAGTGATTCCTTGATTTATGTAGATGATTTAACCCTTTCCCTGGAACCCCTCCCTGCAACGTGGGAGACTAGATTGTTCTCCAGGTTTTGCTAATACGGGTAATTCCTTAATTGATTCCTTTAGGTAGGAGGAAACTTCTTATATTTTATTTCTCTTAGAGTAAACTCCCACATATAATTCATTAGGTTAAGCTAGATGACCATATTAAGATTCTCACAGCAGCAGCTGAATGGCTGTATTTTATTATTTTAATTACGTCATTCAGTCAAGAGGGTTATGTCATATCATATCAGATTGGCTATGTCAAATCTCTCACTTCAAGGAAAGGACAACAGTTTGCCCTTACTGGAATAGAGGCATGTTCTTAATATAGATTCATCTTTTCTGCCGCAGTGTACTTTCATAATTGCTATCTATGGACTAACAGAACTTTGTAGGCACCCTTAAAATAATGCACCTAATTACAGATGAATCGGGAACTCATCTTACAGAAGATATGCGGCTTTTGGGTGATTCTGATGGAATTTGATGGTTTGACAATGTAAGTCTTCTACTCAAAAGCAAACTATGGTCTGTTAAATGTTCAGTTATGAGACTCATTGAGAATCAATATTTACCAGTTGAGTATTAGATCTACAACTCTGAAATATATGCTTTAAACAAGCAACTAATATATAGCAGCGGTACTCCCACAACCACAAAATACATGTCTGAAATCCCAGGGGCAAATATGAACTCTTTCATAACTGAACTCATTCAAAGGTTATCTAGCCCCTGCCCTACAACTTGGAACTCTTCTAATTTGAAAGTTTTAGTTAATAATGGAGCAATGCTTTCCACAAGTAACACAATGACAGCTGCCTGTCAAGTTCGGGTTAGCTGTATCGCAAAACCCAGTGTGTGCAGAGGGATAGAATGGCTTGAGTTTACTTTCCTAGCTAGATGATTAGCCATGACCTCAAGGGTCCAAATGAGTTGCTGCTAAACACTGAGTCAGAATGGGCTCTATCCCTTGAGTCAGAATGAACACTATCCCTAACCTTGAGAGGTCACTAGATAAGTTGTAGAATCCCCATGGGTAATTACAAAAGTTAATAGGAAAGAGCAACCAAAATGGAAGACAAAGCAACTAAGGAATTAGATCATATAGGAGATAACTTTTGAGCTACATGATAGATAAAAGCAGTAATTAGGGGATAAATGGAACAGGGGAAGTTAAAATAGAAGATAACTCAGCTAACTATAATAGAGGAAAATATAGTGGTCCCTTATAACCTGTGAGTGACATGTTATAAGACACAGAGTGATACCTGAAACCACGGAAGTGCCAAGCACTGTGCATGCCATTCTTCCTTTATAAACATCCCTAGGATTATGTGTCTAAACTGAAGAAAATTGGATTGAAGTACAGTAAGAGATTAAGACCAATGACTGGTAATAAAATAGAATGTATAACAACACACTATAATAAAAGTTATTGAAATATATTTTATTTCTAGAGGTTTTCATCTTAGGCTTTAGTTTATCAAGAGTGAGAGAAACTGTGGAAAGTGGTACTGCAGATAATGGGGAACTACTGTGCCAATAGCACCTAAAGGACAGTTCTGAAATAGACTGTGCACACATGACACATGTGCACACATATGTTTTATATTCACACACACACAAAAATGTATGTATATATATTAAAAACATGGTTCTTAGCACATGTAATATCCATCTGATCTTCATGCCAGAGAACTATTCTTAAATAATTTCACCATGCATAACAAAGGAAGATACATGAAATGGAAAAGTTTATAGTAAATGGGAAAAATTAAAATCCTTCTGGAAGGATTGGCATCGTTCAAATGATGCATTACTTATTTGTATGAGGGATGATGTAGAGAACTTGGCTTAACTTACGAAAGAACATTCTAGGAGTTCACATTGCACAGTACTAAACTGTATCTTATTGTCAATCTAATTTATTCCCAACCCTGGGAGTCTAAGCATATTTATGAAATTCAATACACTAAGTACAAGAGTGTGGAGCCAAATGGGTGTTGCTGTTCCTGCTTCATATTTGAGAAAAAATATTCTTAGAGAGGTGCTGCAATTCAGATAACATACAGTTCACAGTGGCCTAACACCATCCCGTTCTAAAATCTTGCTTTACCTCTTGATAATGACAAACGGATTATGGGAATGTTGTTAGGATTCTTCTTCTCGTTCTGTTCCTCCTGTGGAACCAATGTGTCTTTTGCATATTACGCATCTTATCTGGAATTACTTTAATATGTATTCAAAATGCATCATTAAGTGACATTTTAGACTAATTATTTACTCCATTAGCCTCCAGAAATTTATAGACTGCTGGCATATTATGAATGTAACTGAAAATCAATAACTGTTACCAGTATGTCTCTTCTGTGACCCTGATTCCTCCACCCCTAGTAATAAACAACTCACAATACCCCCAACACACACACACACACACACACACACACACACACACACACATGCATTTGCAACATACAGTAAATACTGTTTTCATAGACATGTGTTGGAATTTAAGAGGTTTCCTCTTCTTGGTGTGCATCTGATACACTTTTGAATGTGAGAGACAGCCAAATTATTTAGATTCTCAGACATTTATGAACACACGAATGTGTCTCATTCTCCTATACATCCAAGTGCTTGGAAGGATTATGTTTCTCGGCCTTTGAAATACATGATCGTATTTCTACTTTATAAAATGAAGTACGACTATAAATTATCTGTTATTCTGCAAACTAATATTGAGATGTTGGTTTTTATAAGATGGTTAAAGCTCTGTCTCATTAGATCCCTTCCAAAGAATAGAAAGGAGAAAACCTGCTGAAAACTGATTAGGCAGGTACCATGGAAAATAATCACTCTTTGAACCCACTGACAAGTGGTACCTAACTGTTACAGCATCAGAACGCAAAGGATCCTGAGATACACAAGCCTATTAACTTTTGTATAAGTTTGAATCTGGAAAACATTTCTGAGAGATGGATGGATGATTGTTTACATTTTCCATCTGCACAATTTGAAGTTCCATAACATGTGCTAGTCACACCATGAGTTAGAGATAAAAGAACTAAAAGAGAAAATGTTCCACATTCATGGGGAAGACCGTCTTGGGATTGCTGCTGGAGACTTGGTGGGATTCATTCAGCAACTTTGAGTTTTTCCCAGACTAACATCATTTCTTCCACTACCAGCCATTGATGTTTGGAAAAGATAGACCCATAATATGAAGGCAGTTCTACATACAGTACCCCCAAGGTTGAGCTCCTGCTTGAGGTCCAAGGAAATGATCATTATGAGACTGAGTGTTTGGAAAGAACTACCATTAAGTAAACAAGAAGTATCTTTAAAGGAAATATCTCCTCTAGGAAATAAATCCCACAGCTGGTTGTAAACACACTGTAGTGGACTGTATCCATTTCTAACCTGCCCAAAATGTTAAGTGTTTGAACTGTGACAGCACCTCAGGGAGGGATAGAGGGAGACCACATGAGAGAACATGAAACACTACTAAAGAAAAGGTAAGAGGGAAGAGTAGAATTAAAGGTGTCATCATGAAATTGAGTTATAGCCAAGATACCTGCAATGTCCAATGAAAAATGACAAAATTTTTGTGAATGTTAAGGCTAAGTGGTCCTGCTAAAACCTATCTTTTACCTGTTCTTCTGTAATACCAACAAGATGGTGTAGTTGCTGCTTCCAAACATAGAAAACAAGAAACAGAAATGGCCAAAATCATCCTCTTAACACGTGGTCTCATCTGTAGAAACAAATGAACAACCAAGTAATTATCCCTTTCTCTAGAACGTTCTCTAACAGATAATGGAGCCATATGGGCCCTGAGCATGTACTACCTTCCAAAAATGAGCTACATAAACTGGTTGTTCTACAGGCTGGAAAAAGTACTGTTAAGTGAGACAAAATTATTTTCCACAGCAGGTAGCTTCAGGTGAGAAAGAACCAGAAAGAGCCCGGGTCTGTCACAGCCCTGCCTATCTGCCCCCACTGAATACTGATTGGCATGGCATTTTGCTTGTTCTCAGGACGATGCTTAGTGTTTTGCATCTTTAGCTTGATGATCAGCCACTGCCCTTGAGGACTACCATTCTCTGCATCCCAAAGTTATACTTTCCACCTCTTACTTCCTCATTCTAACTGTACTTCCCATGATAACAATGATCTAGAACATATCACAACCTTGATTTTTCAGCATGCCCATCGTTCTAGGTAGCCATCAGGTGAAATCAGAATGTCCCGTGACTGAGAAGGCCCATCTTACCTTGTCTCATTTCCTAGAAGGTGCTCGAGAACACTCTTCTGTCTTGAGTCTCATCCTTCTGTCCTTTCATTCTCTAAAACCCCACTCACCCCACAAGAGCCTGACATTCCATTTCTAAGAAGCCTCTTCTTGCATCTGATTCCATACAGGTTTGCTGGGAAAAGTGTTTGATAGTTTATTTCCATTCCTCATTGACCAGACTTCTACCACCAGTAAATTGTGAAGGCCCTGAGCTCAAGGAGTTTGTCTCACTAACATTATATCACAAGATATATGTCTTCCATATAAATATGAGGTAGGGGAGAAGGCCAGGAAGAATTACCAAGAACATAAAGAAAGAAAAGAGAGGAAAGGCAGAATGGGAACAATGCAGGATATCAGTCATTCTCTGTCTCTTAGTCCCGAGCCTCTTCCATCACTTGATGGTTATTTCATCAGACACTCAAAAGTAAAATAAAAGAAACCATGCAAGTGCTTGATCATTAATGATGATAATATTACCAAAACATGTTCTTCAAACCTTAGAAGAAATCTTAATGTGGAATAATGGAATTTCTATAATAAGGAACTCATACAGAACTTATTGATATTTGAGGTTGGATGCAGAAATAATATAACCATAAAATATAACAAAAACCTTAATTTCTTATTGCATTGCATCATCTTTAAATAATGCTAACATGCACTACTTCCTGTAGTATTGAAAAGTGGCTAAAACACTAAGTTGAGCACAATTTACTCTTTCAGTTTCCTAGAAGAACTGGATTTTTTCGAGAAGTGATTCCTCAAGGCCACCTTGTAAATCACACACACACACACACACACACACACACACACACACATACACACACACACACACACACACACATACACACACACAAGCGCCTCAATGCAAATCCCTGAACCTCTGGTCATTAAACTTCAATTTTCTGCACACCCTGCTGAGCTACTGTGCTTTGAATAAAAAGTCAAGGAAACTTCCTTGAACTTGCATGTCAGCCTGGGTTAGACTGCCCTTTGTTTGGGAATTTTTATTCAGTTTCTTATCCAAGTTATAACATCACAGTACAGACCTAATAACCTTCTCTAACAACAAGAACAGTGATGATTTCTTTGTCTTACATTTTCTTTCTATCATCTTAGAATGAAATGTCTTTCCTGAAATTATAAGAGCCTTAAAGGGGAAAGATTGCACCGATTCCCTAGAATCCGTCTTTTCACCATCAAACAACATTAAATGAAGATTTGAAACACTCTTTTAAACTTATGAAAGAATTAATTGTATTCATAAAGGTAATTCTTCTGCTAAAATATATAAGCATCCCCCAAACCCTGAGGCAACAGCTTACTTCAGTGCATTCAGTCAATTAATCACTTAATAAACGAAAAGATCCTAAACAGAACCAGGCATTTCTTTTTTTATAGACAGGATAATAGTCCCAAATCTATTTAAATGTAGATGAACATCTCTTGCTCTTCTTTCTCAATTTCTTTCTTCAGTTCTTTCCCCATTTCTTCTGTTTAGGTTTGAGTTGCTGTATTGATGAGAATCCCATTACTTCCTGAGGTCCTTAAGGTTCAGTGGTTTGCAACATCTATGGGACAGTTTTCTGGGGGAAATACAATTCCCTCACTCTTGGGGCATGGCAGAAACATGGAGAGGCCAAATAGTTAGGGGGCCTTTGTACAGCTCCCCTGTGGTCCTGCATTAGACTAGCAGACTCTAGCCCATTTTGAGACAAAAGAGACCCAACCATAATTAAATAGTCATAGAAATTCCTCATAGCCTTCTGCTTTTAAACATTCAGAAGGACACTAATTAGGTGGGAGCCCTTCCCTGCCAAGCTCCCCAGCACAGAGAGAGGGTTGCCCTCCAGGATTCCTCTCTAACTAGCAGTAGTGTGTGACCCCCTCATTGATTCCCTAAATTGTGTTTGCCCCACTAATAAAGCCTAATGGTGGGAGCCAGCAGACTGCCTGCCTCTCTCCATCCAGGGGACACTGCTTTCCCCAGTGTGCACTGCTGGGCATGAATGACCCTTTTGTCTTCATTGCAAATGTTTTGGCAGGGCTTCTGAAAACAGTAGCGAATGAAAAACCACATGGTTCTAATTGTTTTCTCTGGGATCACACTGATTTCCTTAGGGTGTCCATCTCACAGGGGTGGAGCCTCTGGTGCCTGCAGATCTGCCTCTGCTGTAGACCTTTCAGCTCATTCCCCAAAACTAAGTTTTTAGAAGAAGTATCAAAATATACACAATTGTTCTAAAAAGGTATTTGTTCTCTGCTCAAGCTCATCTGGGTAAAAGCCACACGATGATTTCACTCCTGGTTAAAGGAGACACTAAACCAGTTAAAGACACCTATCTTGGGTATGCTACTAAAGCCTTCCAGAGAGACTTACAATGGGAACAGACAAGCAACCAGAGGTAGAAGGAAGAAAGGGAAAGGGGTGGAGAAAGTTACCATTCTTGCAGTGTGCAGACATTTCTTTGGATGCTCACCTTGTCACCTATATGTGGTTAGAGTTTCTCAATGGTTGACATTTTTTGCTAGGATAATTCTTTGTTCCAGGGTCTTTCCTGAATATTCTGAAGTGCGTATCAGCAGCCAGATCCCCTCCACTAAGTGCTGGTACTAATGTCCCATCTCTTGCAACTATCAAACATGTCTTTGATTTTGTCAAATCTCCCCTCTGTTGGAGGGTAGAGTTAGGAGGTTAAATTCTTCCATGTTTAAGACCCACTGAAGTTGCTGGATGAAAAAGATAATAATATTTGCAGAAACATTCAAGTGTAAATTGGTATGGGCATTGGCAATTATGAAAGACATTTTTGGCTTAGCCTAACATTACCTCTGTGACTTCTGCCTGACTCCCAACACTGTCCCTGACTATAGCATAGAGCCAGGTATGCGAAATATATGAATTAAACAGTAGGGACTGTGAACATCATCCTTGGGACTTCTGGCTGGAGCACTGTTTCTACTTGCACATCTTCTGCACTTGGTTAGTACAACTCATATCCACCAACTCTGCAATTTCCTGCCTCCACACTTTAGTCCCAGGAACAGCAGGAAGTGGGAACTCTGACTCTACCCATGACCCCTTGACTCCCACCTGGGGTGCACACATGCCAGGGGCTGAGGAAGAAGGAGGATTCCCACAGAAAAAGAAGGCTGCTGATATTTTAACAACCATATTTGGCAAGCCATTGACCAGTCAAGGCCATAGGTCAGATTCCCAGCTCTGACATTCATCTTCATGCAAAATGAAAGTCCTTGTGGTGCTCACAGATAACTCAAGCCTCTAGTTACACCCTGGAATGGATAAGATGTATCGGCAACCTGGATGTCCCCAAAGTTCTTCTGCATAGAATGGTAGATCATACACATACCATTGCTATCCTTCTTCTCAAGTCTCAAGGCTATACTTGCTTGTTTTCACAGATTGCTGACAGCAAGTTATCCCCACTTGCTTTCCACTAGCAACTCTCTGCTCCCACCTTTATGATCCAGTGACATCTCCCTGATGTTTCCTTCAAACCAAGGTTTGCAGCAATGGCCCCACCATCCTGCTGTAAAACCAGGCATGATTCCACAAGCCTGTAAGTCCAGTACTTCAGCACTAAGATGAGAGTCATAAGTGAACTGGCCAGTTAACTCACACAAAGCTGAGTCCAGCAATAAAAGGCTGTCTCAAACAAGGTGGAAGGTAAGCAACAACACCCAAGGTTGTCTTCTGACCTCCATGCATGCACCATATATGGACATATTTGTACTCACATGAACATACATTCATCATACAGAGAGAGAGAGAGAGAGAGAGAGAGAGAGAGAGAGAGAGAGAGAGAGAGAGAGAGAGTTTCATTCCTGGAAAATGTAAATGCATTGAACCATGGAGTTGAAAATACAACTGCAGTCAAAATGAATAAATCTGCTTCGGAGTAGTGAAGCATGCCTGTGATCCCAGCAGTCGGGAGGCATGGCCTCATGTGGCCCCAGCAGTCACCAAAGCAAGACCCTAACGAGATTTCTCAGGCTTGAAACAAGGAACCAGCTATACTACAGCCTCTGTAGCAATGAATAGGTTTGTGGCTAAAGAGAAGTAAAAGGAGAAATGCTGAGGGCTCTAGGCACTCTATGGCCAGCCAGACTAACATTCTTGGCTACTATCCCTAAGTGTATTACAGAGATTTCACAAGACCCTGTTTATTTCTCCTTTGTCAGGGAGTGTGGGGGTGAGAGTCGAGGGACGCATGTTCTTGGCTCACAAACCAAGTGCTTTGTTTCCTTATCATTGCACATAAAATCAGAGTAAACAGGCAAAAACAGTGCTGGTGGAGGAAAGGAGAGGCTTGTTGGTATGAGCCAGGCTTTAGCTTAAATCCTGGCCCTGCTGCCCACTTACAATCTGTGTAATCTGGGAACAGATCATTTAAGTCCATTAAGCACCAATATCTTCCCTCATAACTAGATGTAACCCCTTCCTCATGGATTATGAGTGCTACTGTTCCTACATTCAAAGCCAAATATGAGGGTTACTGCATGATTCCCACTCCATACACTGAGCAAAACAAATCCAGATATCAACACCACTAGTGATGTTACCAATACACCTCAGCCTATAATTTATCCTTCGTCTTTGAAAACAAAATCAAAATGAAAAATGATTGCTTAGGGAAGCCAGCTCATGGGGACCATATGTTGAAGCAAGCCATGGCAACATGCCACATCACAAACCAAACCCTAGAAAGGAATTTGAGTCTTCCTCCAGTGGGCTGAAGATGCTTGCTTGTATCAGGGAGGCTACTGGGGAGAAACTAGGACATAAAACATCCAGAGTTGTATATAAGTACCAAAAACAAAGGAACGCACTCACTGGGAAGCCTAGAGAATTGGAAATAGTTACAGGCCTGTGCAGGTTTAGGAAGACATACTAGCTATGAAACCCTTTGACAAACAGAGCAGAACATTACTTAGAAGGGTATACATTTCTCTCCTGCACTGTGAGCTACCCCAGCCATGCTGTTTTCACAAGTTTACTTTATCTTTGCAATAATTGTCTTGGTTCCTCCATTGTCCTTGATTTTACTCAATACTTGACAACCACAGCATCTGGAAGAAAGTATTGCTTTCTGCTTACAGTTTTATGGCACAGTTCATCGGAGTTGAGAAGTCTTGGTGGCAGGAGCATGAAGTGGTTGGTCACATTGCATCTATAGTCAGTACATGGAGAAGGACAGAATAGGTGTCTGGGTTTATCCAGCTTTCACCCTGGGACTCCATTGGAATAGTGCCAGCCCACATCAGGGTTGGTGTTCCTGCTTTGATTAACCAACACCTAAAACTCCCTTGTGAGCATTCAGATGTATCTCCCAGGTAAGTGTAGGTTCCACCACATTGGCAATCTCTATTACCCAGCATAGTAACTTGAAGATATGTCTTCTTACCTCCTTATCCTTTCCTTGTAAGAAATTGCCACCTAAAGTTCATATAGCCAAAAAAGTGACTTGAGGATTTGAGCCTCCAGCTCTGTCTTATTTTAACTATTCTATGCCAGTAAACTTGCTAGGCCTTAGAAGTATGGATATGAAGTACAGTAAATAAATATCAAGTTAAACTTGCTCTTCAGATAAGCAACAAATAATTTCTGTACAAATATACTTGCATGTATTTTTCAGGATAAGTATATCTCATCTAGTGTACTTTTAAATGTATTTCTTGACTCTCTTCCATGCCAATTTATGTGAACTTCTTGCGTTTTATCTGACAGCACTCCTTAGGAGACTCAGGTGGCAGGGAACAGATGTCAAGAACTGGCATGTCAAAGGCTCTTCACAAGCACCTTCATAAAAACATACTTTTCAGAAGTAGAAAGTCATGTCTTTCTTCCTGAAAGACTCTTAGAAACCTGAAAGTAAGACTAGCAGACTTACTTTTACAGTTTTAGAAGAACACAGAACACTGAAAGCTATAGAGTTTTTTAGGATAATTTTCTCCTTGAATCTGACTTAGGTTTAGACACCCATGGATGTCCACATTGAGAGATGTTAATTGGAGCTGGCAGTGGAGGACTCTTTGGGAACATCGTACTATCTGAGCAAATTCAAATATACCACACTTATATTTTTCTGAATAGCCATAGGTCTCATTTGGAAGACCAAACTCACTGAAACACACCTGAAAGACAGCTGCCATGTTTGTACTTTATGCATGACTTGTCATTCAATTTTTTGGCCTTGCTGTGAAGTAGATTGACAACCCCATTTATTGACTGGTGGATGTGGATTGCTAAGTCAAGGCCACAATTCATGAGTAGGAAAGATAAATTTGATACAGATCCATTTATTTGAACATTACAGCTACTATTGTGTTGTCTTTATGAGGTGTGATGATGGAGATTTTGTAGATATGTAGTTGGGTTTTCCATAAGCAAAGCTCATGTCACTGATTAAGCTACCTGCTTCTCTGTACACACTGGGACTCATCTCTCAATCCTCCTGGTCAGACTGGCATTGTTTTTTAATCTTCTCTGATGTTCTCAATAGATCCAATGCCTCTAATCTGTACCCCCAATCATTCCCTAGTTTGGATTTAGATTTGACCTCTCACTGTAGGAACTAGACATTTCCTTTCTGTATGTATAATGCCTCTTGCTATTATGAGAGTGCTTGCATATCATAGTGGTTATGAATATAAAATATGAAGCCCTACTTTTAGTTCCTCATTACTGACTAGGAATCATTGAACAAACTGCATATTATCTTCAAGCCTCAGTTTCCTTGATTTATAATTAAGACTATAACTCTTACCCAAAGAGGCTGAATAACTTTAAGTCCATAAGTCACTGAAGACACTGTCTATTGCAATGTAAGTGTCCATATATATTTTATTGTTAATATTACTACTTATGATAGCAATCAGGATTTTAATTTTCAGTAGTGCCAAGCATAGAGATAAACGTACACACACTATCTAATTTAATTTTTACAAGATCTTTAAGGGTTGGTTGAACTAGCGTTAGCTACTGAATCAGAGTGAACAGGGAAACATTGGCTGACTAAGGAGCCAATACATTTTCAAGCCTGGCCCTCTACACGTTCAGATTGCCTACTTGTTTATTACAGTTTGTTGAATGTGCTCTAAAGTAATAGCTGATTTGAAGGTCATCATTTTCTTTATTAGTGTAACTCACAGATGTTACCAACTCTAAATCTCTGTGAATACATATAAGAATTTGAATAGCAAGAGTTCAGTGAGATAATGATAATAAGCCCAACTTAGCTTTTACATTTTCAGGTTTGTTTTCTAGTCTATAGGTATGTGGTATGTATGCATGCATGTGTAGATATTCACAAGGGTGTGGACCCACATGCATTCATGTGCCTGTACACATGTATGCACATCAGGCATTTTGTTTGATCACTCCTCACTTTACTATGGATAAACACTGAACCTAGAATTCATCAACTCTTAGCAGTTTAGATAGATGTGTTGGGATTTACCAGGCTTGTCCTGCTTTAATGCAGGCTATAGAGAAGCAAATTCTGACATTCATACTTCTACATCGAGAGCTTTATCCACTGGGTCACTTTCCAAACCTTAGATTTGTACATCCAATAATATTACTGTAGCAGGCCTTGGATTTCTTCCTAAACCATAAGAACATAAGTACAAATTAATTAATTGAAAAGGAGTATTATGTATTCAAATCTCTCATCTTTCATCTATGCTTTAAAATAATTTGTAAAGATTAACAGAGTGTTTGACTAATCTGAGCTTGAATGGAGATAGAAAACAGAGGTAAAGGACATCTTATTAGATACAGAACATGCCATGAATCCCCCCGAGTAGGATTTGTCTCATCTATAGGGAAATTACTTAATTAAACACTTCATTCTATGATCCCCAAGGACTGGCATCATAAAATAGTCTCCTACACAGACATGCAAAGAAAAAAATCAACACTTATGGAAAATTTGTATGGCACAGGTAGATAAGGCATGCAATTTATAATCCATCCAAGGCTATATCCATAAAGACCATGGCTTTACCACTTGACCATGGACAGGTTTCTCAGCTTCTGTGGACACCAAAATCTATACCTATAAATTTGTGAAAGTCCCCCCACACCAATTTTGGCAGGTGTCAAGTAAAGGCATAGATGACCAAGTGTGTGGTTTGCCTATTTTTCACTGGCATTGCCATTGGTCTGGGGACTTGATTTGGAAGGGTCACTCTCAACTGTAGTCACAGCCCACTGATGAAATAATGGCTCTTTGATCAAACTTATAATTTCTTGGACCATCAACAGTCAATGACTCGTATCCTTTGCTGCTGAATATTGTTGATTTGCTAGGGTTTTAGCTATGAGTAAAAAAGATCAGGTAGGGCTATAAAAGTATGATTACATTGCTTCTGCAACTTCCCAAACTCAGATGGTTATAAACTGATGCAGGGCATTCCCCTTCTAACTATCTACTGCTGTTTTGATTTAATAAAGCTACTAAAAACATCCTGCACTACTTTTATATACATCACCACTTTTATAGCTCTGGGGTTGTAATAAAAGACAGTTTGTTCAAAGCTAAGAATTTTGTGTTGTGTTGTTTGTGAATGTGTGCTTCGTTTTTTTGAGCAGGAAGAAAAAAAAAAAAGAAAGCCAACAAGAAACTGGACATTTCTATCTAGTGCCTCTGTCTGCAAACTGTGTCCCATCCAATTAAATCACATTCCTCCATAATGGCAGAGTGTTTTTCCTAAAAATCTATTGATAAACTATTGGTCTGCTTAACAATAGATGATTCTCAATTGCCTTGGTTGGAAAGCTGTATGTTCTCGGCTTGACATACAAAAGTGGCTAGTATCTGATCTCGTATCTCATCCTCATAAAGAACAAAAGGCTAATTAGTTTTTTCATCGTCTCTAATACTTATGATGTAAAATATTACACGTTTTCTCTGCCCACTTTAATAGTCCACTCTGCATCGGTTCTGTAATTCATTGTCACTTACACATAAAAATTAAGCTGTCTTTGATGGGATTGTCTGCAATGCTGGGGATTGCACCTATAGGTATGGTGCCTGCTGGAATAACACTATCTCACTGGACTTCATCCCTAGCCTCTTTAAATGTTAACTTGAAACCAGGCCTTACTAACTTGCTTTGAATGCCTGGCTGTCCTTGAACTGATGCTCCTCTTGATTTAGAATCACCTGAATACTTTGGACTACAGGAAGATACCAAGACTGGTTTTAAAAACAAAACAAAACAAAACAAAACAAAACAAAACAACAGAAATAAACCCAGCAACATTGCAAAACCACTTTCTGTCTACTTTCTATCTGGTGGTTAGCACTTCTTCAAACCCAGCTCTAGTCCTCTAAGTCATTAAGTTCTGCTGTTGATTTTAATCTTCACTCAAATGATTCTTCAAATTGAAATCCTTTTTTCCCTTGGATTAGGAAATGGGGGTGTTCATTATTCTGCAATGCACCTGTGGTACAGGTTGTGTGAGGATACTTTATAAAATAAAAAGACACTCTGAGGGAACTAAACAAACCCTTTAAGACTTAAGCGACTTGGACACAGTCACAGAGAAGTTCTAACAAATCATTTGGAGCCCACTACATTGTGATTTCCAGGAACAATGGAAGGAAGAAGGGATTGGATGGGTGGACGGGTGGATGGATGGGTGGATGGTTGGATAGATGGACACATGCATTCATGCATAAATGCCTGTAATCACAGTTAACATGTATCACATTTTGACTCAAGTAGTAGAAACAACTTTTCTCTGTTTCCAACCACACTCAATAAATGATTACCCACTAAATCTTGGCAGAGTAAGCAAGAAAATTCTAGGGGAAAAATAACACTATTTGATTTCTAGACAACAATAAAACATATTAATCTAAAATTAAATGTAGTTTTTATTTTATTATATGTATTCATGATATGTATTTGCATGTATGTACACTCTTATGCACATGCTATAGGCATATGGACTTGATATGAGAGTTTGAGGGTGTAGGTTCTATCCTTTAGTTTCTTGGGAACTGAACTCAGGTGATCCAGGTTGGTGACGGCAATTTTACCCAATGAGTCATGATTTCACTGTCCCTAAAGTTAGACTTTTAATCAAAACCCATGGCTCCATTATATCCTCCTGCTACAAGAGTTCTTCCTTTTCTGTCTCCCTCCTATTCAAACCTTAAGATCGCTTCCTTAACATAGTCCAACTGCAGTGCTGGCAACCACCGCAGGAGATTAGTATGGATAATTCTAATTCCTACAATGCTCCTTGTCCATGTTTCTTTCCTTTGTTTAACAAGTTTAGACAAGGTTTAGGACATTGTCTAGTTGCTATAAATAATATTAGCTGAAGGTGGCTGGTATGACTGACACAAGGTCACACGGAATGTATGGCAAAGACAGACTCTGGTCTGCAGCACACTTTCACTCTAGGTGAACACACACACACACACACACACACACAGAGGGAGGGACACACACAACATTCCATGTCACATCGACTCACCGTAAGTCATTGATATTCAGACCGAGCAATTTGATTATCAGTGGATAGTCACCCTCACAGGAACTCGGAGAGCATTCCTTTCTTATAAGCACCTCTTCTAGTAAGTAAAACAGCCCCCTCCAATTATTGCTAAGAAGCCATTATGGGTTTCTTCACATCCATGCACCCCCCCCCTAGCCTTTGACTACGTCTGTTTGCCTCTTTTGAGTGCCTGAGCTGTAACCAAAATAGCTGCATGAACTCAGCCCTTGACATTGGTAGTAGCCCAGTGGTTCTTAGTTATAGATCACACAGCAAGGTACATGAACTGGGACACAAATCAGATCAGTAATTCCAAGCACTAGACTATAAAGTCATTAAAAGCCTGGAAACCTGAAACCCAACTCCTATGGTGGGAAAAAGTTATTCCAAAATTCTCCTTGACAAGCAAAACATGTGAGGCTTCTTGACCTGAGCATCTAAGCCCCCTATGTACAGGCTTCATATAAGCTCACCTGCCCCTGGCTATTTAAAATGTCTCCTGAATGGTCCATGGATTGGAGTGTTTTCTATTGTTAATAATACATTTCCATAGCATAAGTTTTAAAGAAAAGAGATTTCTTATACTTTATATGTATAAAGGTCACATATGGTAGATGATGCTCTCTCTCTCTCTCTCTCTCTCTCTCTCTCTCTCTCTCTCTCCTTCTACCTTTCACTTTCTCCCTGCCTTTCCCCATCTCCCTGTCTCCATGTTTCCCCATTTGCCTCCCTATAAAATGCCCATTTTATAGCTCACAATTGGGTTTAAACACCAGTATAAATTTCAGAGGGAAAAAATATTCAAACTACAGCACCCCCATGAGGTTTTAGATACACCAGAGCCTTCTGGAAGGGATCCCATTTTTGAGTCCAAATACACAGCTCTTCCTAAACCACCTATGTCAATCACTGGTGTTCCTGTAAGAGGTGACTGTAACCTTTAATGGGAAAATGTAATACTTAACCTCACACTTGTCTTCTTGTATCCTGTACATGGAATACATAAATAGTGCTTTATAGGAGATTAAATTAAGACAAAGGCTGGAGAACCTTCCTTGTGCTCTTACCTAGTAATGATATTAGGAGTCAGAATGATTCATGCTCCCAAAGGACTGCACTCCCTCTGGCTCTGGGCTTAGTTACTTACTACCAAGATGAATAAAGAGTGTTCCAGCAGATACAACCAGAAAAGAGTGTAAAAGCTCTTACTCTTACCTACTCCTCCCATTTAAAAATTACTTGGCATTTTGGTGTTAACACAGAGAAAAAAATGGGTAGGAAACACTGGGAAAACCAGACTTGGGGTTTATCTTGATTCTGTCACCACCACATTATTCTGAGCAAGCTTGTGCTACCTCCCAAAAACATTCTGGTATCTTCACCTCATACGACACTGGCAACGGAAGGAAGCACCTGGGAAGTAACACTTTATTAAATATTCAAAGTCAACATAAAGTACATAAGGAAGTCACAGAATAGTCAGTCCTTCAGAACACAACCTCTGCACAAAGACAGATCCAGGCTGGAATTTTTAGCTTGGTCAATTTCTATTTCTGCGACCTTGAGTAACTCAACTTTTTTCTTTCTTTTTTAACTTCATGTTAACTAAGAATTATAACACTGATTACATGTCAGTGAGAAGAACTGAATGCATGTAAGTCTGAGTAATTAACTACTATTAAATGTAGAAAAATAGTAACCTGCCTAACATGATGAGGCTCCTTTCCCAGGCTTCCCTGGGATGCAACAGTTCTCTTCTTCATAACTGTAAGATTAGTTTTAGCCATAGGTATGATTCGAATACCAGATACTCAACAACACACCTTTAAATCCAGACCGCCAGACCCCTCCCACCACCAACAAAGGCCCTTCTTTTCTTTTAAAATGCAAGCTTTATTTGTTTCACATTTCCCCCAAAGTATGAAGCATATGGTACTTCATCTGCTCCCATAAGATCTAAAACACATGCAGATGTTCTCTCCTCCAAAATGTTGGACTTACAGTCAAAGGACATGGCTCTGAATTCTGCCTCCCCTGCTTAGTAACCATGAGCGCTGAAGCAATGTGCCTCCTCTCACAAGAGCTTGGCGTTCTGTTATCAATGGAACAGTAGTGACATGATAATGACAGTAGTCACAATGATGGCAATAAACAACAATGGTGAGACAAGGGCACACGTACTTTACAAGTTTTTTTAGGAAGACTGTCCTATGTATTGTATAATAATGGCTAGAACACTGAGACCACTACATCTAATTAGCCTTAGTGCTTGTGATCGGGCAACCAAAGGTCATGGAGATGTTAAGTGGCTCAAATGCACCTACGCTGCCCATCAAGTCAAATAGCAACATCTTTCAATGAAATATAACCAATATACTTGACATCAGTTAGCCTGTGGCTTATTTCTGTACTGACCTCAGGATGAAATATCCACATGTTCACTGAACTACATCTAAGAAACTTTGTCATCTGTGCCTTCATCAACAGCAAGCTCAACTCTGGTGGTGTGAAGAAACAACAGCCAATAGAACAGAAGCAAGCCTGAATGTGCCTAGACATTCAAATTAGAAGGGGACCTATGGAACATTCTAGCTAAATCTCTATATTGTCATGAGTCTATCAAGACTGAGTGTCTACACAGCTTCGTCCATTTTTCCAGAAAAAAAAAATGAGAAATGAGAAGGTAAAACAAAAAGTAAAATTTCCAGACCCCCAAACTAATGCTCTTGGGTCTGGCAGGCACAAGTCATCTTTATCATGCTACCTTCATGTCTGGTATTCGTTCTAGTGCATTGAATTAAACCAGCCCCCCAAATCACAAACTGTGATTCCAACTACTGAAGGTCCTTGTCCCTAATTGGTTTTTGATCGATCAATAAAGAGCCAATGGCCAATAGCTGGACAGGTAGAGTGAGGCAGGACCTTTGATTTGCATGAGCTAGGAACTAGAAAAGAAGAAGGGAGTGATTACTATGACAGGGAAGAAAAAAGACCAGTTCAGTGTCCCATGTGGCCACTTAACCTGATTCTCACACTTCCCCAATTGTGTTTGGGATAGCAAAAATGAAACATAGATTTTAGTACCAGAAGGGAATGTTTGCTAGCAACGGGAACGCGCACACGCGTGTGTCTGTGTGTGTGTGTATCTTTTATTCATAAATCCAGAGGGTTCTGATGGTTGGCTGGGAGTGGGATCCACAAAGCACTGTAGCTAAACTCGCCGCTACATTTACATATGAGGTGTCCCTGTGAATCAGTAAGATAATTTGCTTGGGCTGGTAGATGTGCTTCAGATAATAATTCCACCTTTTGCAATTCCAACTTTGGTGGAACATACATAGGCGAGGTAAAACCCAACATCTTCCAAACTGAATGCTTTAATGTGATGCAAATGTGCTGTTCCACAAAATAGTAATATCTAAGTTTTTATTTAATTGACACTATACTATTCAAGGCCTTTTATGGCTAGCTAAAAAATCAATTTGGGGATTTATTGAAAGTTTCCTGGGTGTCCATGAAGTCGATATAGTCCTTTGACCTAGACCGTGGTGAAGGAGATAACCATGGAGACTCTAAAGTTCCTCTTAGGCAGCGAATGAGTTCACAGACTTTAAGTTTAGAACTGTGCTATCTAGTTCAGGAGCTACTGGAGATAAACTATAAACAGAAAAGTAATTTTAAAAATTTCAATGTGATTAATTGCAATAGAATAAAATTTTTATGGGGGGGGGGTTGATGAGATTTTCAAAGCAAATGAAACTAAGTTCTAGGGCTCCCTGACCAGGAAACACCTCTCATCTTCACGAAGGATCTGGCTGAAGAACTCCCTCTGCTGACATACTTAACTACCTCTTCTGTATGCAAGTCTTCCTACCACAATGCTTTATTTTCCAGTGGAAATAATTTGAAGGATCAGGCTTAGATTCTGTAATGACCATCTTTGATCTGACAGCATCAGTTCATTTAATGCAAGCCACGCCTGGCCTCTAAAATAAATGAGATCCCTCTCCCCCCATAGACAGTATGAAAGCACCAGCCTCCAGGCTCATCAAAGGTAGTATATCTGTATAATGTCCTCAGAAGCCTTTCTGTTCATCCTTCATGATGCTCATAGTATCCTGAGACCCTAGCATATACAATAGCAATAGAGAAGCTTGGCAGTGGTGGTGCACGCCTTTAAACCCAGCACTTGGGAGGCAGAGGCAGGCAGATTTCTGAGTTCGAGGCCAGCCTGGTCTACAAAGTGAGTTCCAGGACACCCAGGGCTACACAGAGAAACCCTGTCTTGAAAAACAAAATGAAAAAAAAAAAAGCAATAGAGAAAATAGTGCATGAGACATGAGACAGCAGGAAACATTGAGCAATAGACTTGGGGCTCGAGTACATTTTTCTGCGTCTTGTCTATTATATACATAACCTTCTTTTTTTGTAATTTAATTTATTACAGAAGGTATTTTTACTTATTTCATTATTGTTCACTTGGGACAGCACTTGTGAAACATCCCAATATAGGTTACTCTTCTTTAGGGAGTCCCTTAGGACAAGTGAACAAGAGAAAAAGCAAGGGGGGGCACTTTTGTGTCTCCTTATCTGAAGATGTGACCTAATGTATCTGAGGCTTGGTGGCCAAAAGGAAGGTTTATTTCAAAACTAAAGAAGGCTCTGAATGCATGGTGTGCTTTTCAGAATGCAAGTTCAAAAGAGGCACAGGGAAGACAGGGGAGGCCCCATTCGGAAGCTTTTGTGCAATCTATGAAAAGAAGCTATTCAAATAACAAAGAAATTGAACACATAAAACTAATTATTGGAGTCATTTTTAATTAACCTGCCAAGATAAATAATCCCTGGAACATTTGTTCATTGTAGGAGTTTTATCTCCAGGAGCAAATAACCATTGCTTTTTGTACTCATTGGGTCTGTATTGACTGAGCATCATCAAATCCTTATATTGAGTGGTTGTGTTGGTAAGCAGGCTGAGAGGTTTAGCTTCTCATCCAGCTTCTAGTTTCTCCTTCATTGTCTCAAATTCCTCACAGAATATTTGGGTCTTCCGTAGCTCCACCTGCCTGTACAGCAGGGTAGATCCTTTCATTCTCTGCTCCAAAATATCCTCACCCCCTGTCCAGAGAGGGCATCCAGCTGTCTGGACATCAGACAGTGAACAGCACTTATGTAGATGCACCCACCTAACAGCTTTTGAAGGTCCTGGAGTCTTGGTTCTGCCTGAACATTAGAATCGCCTGTGGAGCTTTTAAAAAGACCTAGTCCAGCTGCACTGCAGACCGATTAAACCAGCATGTCTGAGGATGGGACTAGCATCAGTAATCTTTAAAGCTCCCCAGATGGCTGCAAAGATTACTTGAGTGGCAAGTTCGTGGACAGCAGCACGGGCACAATTCAGAGCTTGTTAGGAATACAGAATCACAACCCCACACCCAGACCGCCTGAACAAGAATTTATCCTTCCTTGAGACATCCCGTGTGACTCGTTTGTACATCAAAAATTAAAAAGCATGGCTAGACCAGTAGTCCTCAAGCATGAGCATACATCACAGGTACCTGGTAATCTTGAGATATTGTAAATGGCTACAGCCTATGCCTAGGTGCCTTGATTCACCATATCTAGGCTGGGGCTTGAGAATCAGCATTTTTACAGTGGTATGTAACTGGCCATCCCAGCTGATAACCACATGTCAGACATCATGATAATTCCTATTAGACATGATTATTTTATTTATTTAATTTTTATTTAATATTCAATAAATTACTCAATTTGTTTGGTATTATATTTAGACCATGGTAACATTTTCAGACAGAGAAGATACGGGAAAGGTAGACACAATCTCTGATTTCATGGAACTTTTTAGAGATTGAAAAATTCACAAGAAAGCAACCCATTTACTGAAACATAAAGCAAAGATCATGTTAAGTATTTCTGAATAAAGGTGTACTGAGGAATTCAAGAAGGTGACTAGAGGCCAAGTCATTTGGAATATACTCTCAGAATGACACATAGCTGAGCAGCAATCCTGCTGGATGCCTTACCAGGACAGGAGAGATGAGGTTTTATGAAAAATAAGAAAGAAAATCTAAGTTCCCCAAGTCAAAGTATCATACAAATTTCCAAGCAGGCTGGAGAGGCCAATGGGTAGAACCATCTTCATCAACTTCTAGACACAAAGCCTTCTGGTCGTACAGTATGGAGGAAATTCTACTTTTCACTTCCTACCCCATTTACTCATCAAGTTTCCTTTGTAGGATTCTTTGGAAGATTAAATTTTCATCAAGAACGTAACTCATGCTCTGTGCACTCCAAAGTTATGCTTGCTCGCTCAACCCAGATCTCCAAGGGGGAAAGCAAACAAGCTTGCCAACAGTAGGTGAGCCATCCATCTTTACTGAAGCCGGTAATAGAGATATAAGAAGGATGAGATGTTTTCTCTGTTCTCAGGAAAAAACTCCGCCGCACAGGAAGAAAACACAGCAGGAGGGAAATGAAGAAAAACCAAGACACACAGAGAGCAATGTTGGATGTGAATTGTGAGATAGACAAACGGGGGCATACCCCAAGGACTGAGGCCGATCTTAAAAGAGACAGAACACCAGCTAGACTTTTTAAAAAGGGAAAGAACTACAGGAAGAGAAACTTATACATCCGCATCCATGTTTTATTAAAGAGCTAGCTGCCTAAATCTAAAGAAGGTAGGAGCAGACAAACTTTAAACATCTTGTCATTCAGATTTACAGGCCTTATCAATTATACAAATATTTTTACTCTTCATGTGTCTCCTTTTTCTCTTCCATGGACTGAATTGCATTGCTTCACAGATCCCGGGTTGTTGCTCTAACACAGAGAGTTGACTCAATTTGAAGAAAACCCTCTTGGCGGGGGGGTGTAATTGAGTTTAAGTAAGGGAAGAAGGGTGAAGCTCTGTTCCAAGGAGACTCATATTTATATAAAGACAGAGAAATGCAAGTGTTCCCCAGGAAAACCAAGAACACCCAGTGAGGATGTACGGGGCTATATGCAAGAAAGAGAACCCCTTTACCCTGCCAAGCATTGGTCTTCAAGTTGACAGCTTCCAAACTGGTGGGAAAAGAAATTTCTCTGTTTAAGCTGACAAGACGGTGGTAATGGTACAGTTGCTCAATCTAAGACAAACCTCCTCCAGAAGCAGATATAGAAAATTAGCACTCAGTTAGAATAAGTGTTCATATTATAAGGTACTATTTTTATTTGCTTATGTTAGGCTTGGCTGAGTGCGTAAGTGGAGGAGGTGTACATGTGTTATGGCTCACAGGTAAAGGACAGAGAATAGCACATATGACTTGGTTCTCTTCTTCTACCACATAGGTCCCAGGGATTGAACGTAAGTCTTCAAGTTTGATAACAGATACCCTAGCCTATTGATTCCAGGTAAATATTAGTGTTAAACTCCCCTAAGCAATAATATGTTAGTTTGGGGTTCATGCAGAATATACATTTAAAGATCCCAGGACTTCTTATTTTTGAAGGACTAAGCAAACGCCATGCTCACTAAAGAAGCATCTGCTCAAAGGAAATGGAGCAGTTGTTTGGTTGTTATTCTTAGTTTGTGTCTAACATGGCTATTTTAGCAGCTTTTTGTTTGAGGTCACATTAGAAGGTAAGAAAGTGTGTTGAAGCAGAAGAATTAGCTCATAGCCCATGGTGGTTGCTCCATGTCAATTCCCTCTCTGAGTGCAACTGTGGGTTACCATGGCTAGCTACGAAGCTGTTCTGGATACAGACACACTATATCTGAGCAGAAAATGAGAGTTAGGTTAAGGCCTAATTGATTCTCAACCACCAACTGCCTCTACCACAATCTCCTCTACATGTTGCATAAGAGATTTCCAGCCAACATGCATTTCCCCCTTAACGTGTCCCAAGGTAAATAACAGCTGCCGTGGTCTTCCATTAAGCTCATTAGAGATGGTTAATCAGCCGAGTCCTCTATTGCAAGACTAGAAATGAGATAGCCTTGCCTACTTGTGGGACATTCTGGAGCTCTGGTTTATGAGTCCCGCAATGGATGAGGGTGTGTGAAGACTCTCTGGGCCCCACAGCCTCAGGTCAGAGAAATTACTCTCTTGAGATGGGTGCTTCCTGTTACTTTTTATATTTGGAATGTCAACCACCGACGATTATACAACACAATTTTCCTTCTTTTGCCTTTAATTATCTGTGATAACAAAAGGCCCATCTTTTACCAACAGCTGTTCATGATTGAGTAATGAAAAAATATGTATTTAGAGAGCTCTGGAAAATCTAGAGAACAGCTAGGAGCCAAGATTCTGTGATTATGCTTGGAACTCTAGCCAGTGGTATGTTTCTCCCTCCCCTCCCCTTCCCCCTTCTCCATTCTTTCCTTCCTTCTTTGATCTTTCTCTTCCTCCCCCTTTTTTCACTCCTTTCTTTTACCTTGTTTCTATTCTATCTTTCCATCATAAAGACAGGTAAAGATGTTATAAAAGGTTATTTCAATCCAAATTTATAAGGATGTTTGACCCTGAAGAAACTACCTGCCCTAACTCTAACTCCAGTCCCCAGACTGAGCCCAGAAAATTCCCAGGTAGATGTCATTATATGTCTAGGTGACTCAGTGACTGCAAAGATACAGGTGATAAATTAGCATCCAGAGGCCAAGCAAAGAACTTTCATAGAGATGAACATTTCAAAGTATCTGTACTTGGCTTTCGTGCTGTCTACTTCTGAACACTTGCTCATGGGGCTAATTCCTGGAGTTAAGTCTATCTCAGGGACACATCTGTGGGTTCCTGGTGTATGCAGCAGTTAGTGTCCATGTGTGGCAACTGCAAATGCCAGATGTAGACCTCCTGACAGTCTCTGGTACATGAGGATGGCAGATGTTTTGGACATCCTGTGTCACATCCTCTTGACCTACCTCTGATTTCAATCAGCTGTGATGATCAAACCTATTTTCTTTGAAAGCTTTCACTGTAATTAAAGCATAAGACAGAGAGTGTAACTGGTATGCAAAAACAGCCAAGCACAGCACAGCAAACAGCACAAAAGCTTAGTTCTGCTCAAGTATTTACTTTCCTGCTCTTCTTGTCTCATCTTGCCTCATCTTGTCTCTTCTCTTCTCTCTTTCTCTTCTTTTTTCTCTTTTCTTTTCTCCTCTTCTATCTTCTCTTCTAACTTTGTTCACACTCCATATTTCTCTCTTTATGTCTTCTTTCTTCTCCCCCTTTTCTCTATCCTTCTCTTTATCTGCCTTCTTTTGTCTTTATTTCTCATTTCTTACTTTCTTTCTATTCATATAAATATCGACTGTTGTGTGAACTTTTCCTAGAGAGATAGGCAAACATTGTTTTCCCCTATACGGAGAAAAAACAAAACAAAACAAAAACAAAAACAAAACAAACAAATAAAAAAAACCAAAGAAACAATCCCACTCAGGTATGAACCAGTAAGTTTAACTACGGTTACTTGCTTCTGCATGGGCTGCTAAGAGTTCAATGGCCATGTTGTGCTGGGAGGATAGCATTCCACATTAGGTGCAAGAATTGCTATTGCTCAACAAGTAGCCACATGGATACTGATGCCAACAGAAATATAAATGATACATATGTGTCTGTAGTAAAAAGGCCGCATCATAAGTTTCACCTGAGATTTTGTTCAACTTGGGGCATCTGGGAATCTGTTTCATATTTAGTGGATTGCACTGTACATTTGAAACATATCTTCTGATTACTCATATGAACACTAGAGTATTGCATGGACAGAGAAAAAGATGAGCCCCTGAAGCCTATCAAGCTTAAATCACCTTTTATTTTGGATAATGATGGTTGGAGCACTAGGAACTAGAATACACAGACTCTTAAAATACAGGGTGGGAGAATACTCTCCTGATAGTTCATGTTCTAGTTCATTGTCAAATATCAAGAGTAATCCATTCAATTAACATGAAACACAAAGTTACTTTAAAAGACTGAATAAGGGTACATTTTGATACTTAAACAACATCACAGCCAAAAAGAAAAATTTTCTGAAAGCACCCTACTGCCACACAAAGGAAGTCATCCTTGTGGAAAAAAAAATAACAGCCCTAATATAATCATTTTTCATTTGCACTCATGCAAGAAGTTGCCAAATGTTTACATCTATCCATTCAATCAAGAAGTTGCTTTTTTGCAATAATTAAAATATATGATGGTTGCTCCACTAGCCAGGTTGTGACACAGGTCAAGACATTGAGACTCTTCTAGTTATATCTCCAGTTATGAGTACAAATTTAGCTGTTAAGATAGGACACGTTTTACACATGAATCTCAGTCAATTCTTGGTTTTGCTGCACATACACGGGCATAAGCAGACTCAAAGACAAAAAGCATGCATATATATTTACATGTGCACACACATGCACTTATAATAATAATAATAATAATAATAATAATAAACAAACAATATATAAATTAAATATCTGCACTTCAGAAAAAAATAAAAGTTCCTCTGCCAGCTACCAATTTGTCTATTCAGTCAGTGACCATTTGAATCCAAGAACGTTCACTTTGAAAAACATTCAGATTACTCAATATGCAACTTCTATTTATTGTAAAAATTGTCCATCAGCCCTAAAAGTGGAGGCTAACTTTTTTTTTTTTGGCAGTGTTCATCAGCACTAAGAATTGTCCCTTCATTCCTTTGAGTTCTGACTAGTTTTCTTTCCCTCGCCACACCTGTGACCATACTCTTTGCTGGGCATTGCTTAGTGGCTTGTCTTTGTAAATAGGACCTTTCCAAATCCCAGTGACTTCTTGTTCCTGACCAGCTTTGCAAAGAGAAATTTCCAGGATAGGATCTGTAGGCTGTAGCAAATCATCCTTTACAGGGCAGGTTTATAGGAACCTGCCTCTTTACTGAATTCCTATGTGGGGGATACCTAACATCTACAGAGGTGAGCTCTGAAACCAAAGGAGGAGGGAAGTCCCATCTCCTGCCTCCTATTTTTTTTTAAACTTAAAAGGTTTCCTACACATGCGCATCCTATATGGAAGATATTTTCCCATCTCATTACCCCCCACTTTCCTGCCCACCCCCTTCCTCCTTCTACTCTTTTGTTCCCTGGTCAGTGTGAATTCTGAACATTGTTGGTTGGAAGGTAAACTAGCCCAGTTTCTATGACATTTAGCATGAAGGCCTCTCAAAAACACTAAAACCCCATCTATTATATAGCCCAGTTATAAACAGTATTTTTAAATAATATTTTTTACTCCTTGAACATTCTAAGCACTTATGGCATGTGTATATTGACCACACTTAGCCCTTGTCTTCTCCTACCTCTACCTACTTCCAACTGCCCCCACTAGAGTCTCCTACCCCACCTCCCTCTCAGCTTCATATCCTTGTAACCTTCTAGTTCCAATCACTGTCACAGCCCTATAAGGTGGGCAAGCCTGGCACCTTCAATTCCATTGTAGAAAACTACAAATAAAATGAAAAAAAAAAAGCAAAAACAAAAAAAGACTGAGAGGATTGGAGGGTTGAAGGGTAAAGTAGGAGAAGGGGATGGGGAGAGGAGGGGGAAAAGAGGGAGGGAGAGAGAAGGAGGCAGAGAAGAGGGACTGGGAGGAGAGGAGAAGGGAGGGGAGGGAAAAGAAGAGGAGAAGAAGGAAGGGAAGAGGAGAGGGAAGGGGAGGAGAGGACAGGGAAGGAACAGAGAGGGTAGGGGAGAGGAGAGGAGGACAGGGAAGTAGCAGAGAGGGGAAAGGAGAGGAGTGAAGAGGTGGGGAGAGGAGGGGAGGGAAGGGAAGGGGAAGGGAGGGGAGGAGAGGGGAGGAGGAGACTTGTTTACCTATGAGGTTATCCATTTAAGAAACTGATAATCTGGTCTCAATGATTTCATAGTGAAGAAAAACACGTTTGACACCAAAATGTACATCACACAAGTACATCACATCTGGCACAAGAAGTACCCCCGTATTCCAGATCATTCCAGGATGTCTTTACTGAAAAAAATAGGGCACTGAGTATATGCAAATGGGCTTGACAAAGCTACAGATCTTCAGTAAATGGCATTTCTTGTGCTGTGGCTAATATGTACAGAGCACTGTTATTTATAGTGCTAGCCCTTATTTTCTTGGCTTTGGTTTTTTTGCTCTTTATTTAAAATAGCACACATGCAGCTTGTTTGGGCACTAATACATTGTGATAGCTTCAGAGTATATCCCCACAAATGGACATTGCTCTTTAATTATTCAGAAATATGACAAACTTGTCAACATTTCCCAGGCCTGAGCTATCCTGAGACTCTAGCAACAGCTCAGACATTTACTCCAAAGCCACAGTCACTTGCATAAGAATTATGGGTTCCTAGTAGCCCCTGTGAAGGCTAAACCCACCCCCACATGCATACATCCCTTTTTTGTTACACTCTAAGAAAACAGGTTTTCCACTGGTATTATGAGGCCAGGAAAATCCCCCAACCCATACACACTCAAATATTCATAATGCATATTCATAGTGTAAAATAATCCATCTGTTTAAGAAGCTGACTAAAAAAGGGAGGATCTCAAAGTGACTATTTATCTACCACCTTGTCATCAAAAGAGACAAGCCCACTTGCTTGCTGCCTCCAATCAGCTGCAAGTTGAGGTCATACAATTATTGGTGCTCACACTGTATCTTGGATTTTATGGATCTCTCAGAATTGCGCAACTGGGAAAAGATGTCTTTGGGAGATGGGGTCAAGCGAAAAATATTCATATACTGCGTGCGTGTCCTTAAAGGGGTCTGTGGGACCTTGGAGCCTTCCTCATTCTTCTGTCCCCTGGCTCTCGGGTGAGTGGTTTTGCTCTAGACATAAAGTCCTGTGTCCTGACGAGAGCCAATCAATCATTGACTAGAACCTCTATAAGCTTCTAGAAGATTAGTTAGAATAAATGTTTTGTCTTTTAATTTGATTATCTTAGGTGTTTCTTAGAGTGAAAGAAATGTTCCCAACATAAGCCCTAAGTTTCCCTCTGGCCTTTCTTTATTATTATCATCTATTCTCTCTGTTTTGAGCATTCAGTCTCTACTCAGCTCTGGAAATAAGCATGACTCCAATAGCCACATACTGTCCCTTAACATGAGACACAAAAATAATATCCTAAAATGTCGTAGCCTATGTGTCTACCCACCAGTTGTACCCCTCCTTCCCAGTAAGTCTCACCATAGGCTATAACCATAGGCACACTCTAGCCACTTCCCAGTTACCCAGATGAAGAAATAGCCCTGGAAATATTTATGAGTTGTGTTCAAATATCCCCAGAGTGGTCCAGGCTGCTCCTATCACACCATCTATCTAAACAGAAGTGACCACAGAGGAGGGTCCCCCATGAAAATGGTCAAATCAAAGATCCGTGGTAAGATATGCCAAAAGGTAGGGTCTGTGGTCAGTCCTGAAAAGAACTTAGAAACTGGGGTGGAAAGAGTGGAAAAAATGCTCAGCAGAAAAGCATGAACAAAGTCATGGCAATGGGAAACCCAGGTCAGTCTTTTACCTGCAGGTTGGTCATAGTGGCTGGAGAAGGAGACGTGGGAAGGATAAAAAGGAGGGCAGAAGGGAGAGAGACAGAGGGGTGGATCCATTCTTGAAGGCATAGAGATGGCAATGGGCTGAAATAAACCCAATTGATAAGAGGCCACTGTCACTGACCTTGAAGTGACTCTTCCTCTCAGACACAGCACATAGCCTTCAAGTGATCACAGAGGGCTGGAAGTGCAAGGACCATGGGGGTCTGAAAGGGTCCTGACCAAAGGCACTAGGTTAAATGTTCTAAACATGGACTGTCCCAGGGTAAATCAATGTCCTGTGTTTTGATGTTGAAGAAGCTGGACTTGTCTGGCACATGGGGCTACAGTAAGAGAGTTCTCTATAGAACCATGCTGTCCTGGTGCCTAGTGGTCATGGGAACACAACGATAAGGAAACAGCCTGATCAAGAGAAAGCAGTTCAAAAGTCAGCTCATCGGTCTCTAGTGAGCCTGAACCTTGAAGAACTCAGCCCTTAGCTCCCACTCCCAGACTGGAAGAGATCTGCAGCTCCTGTCATAATCAATAAAAGGGAGAGGCCACTGGGCCTTCACAGACCAACACTGCACATAGATGCTTTCCATAAATGGAAGCTCTTCGCACAGTGTGCCTGTAATGCTCTCTAAGTGAGCGTGAAAGAGAGAGCTGACAGTTTTGGGTCATGGGCAGCATCCCTGGGGGTAGGCATAGGGAATGTGACCTGGGAAGACTGTCAGAGGAGGTGGGGACCTGCATCCCTGCAGAGGGCTAGGGAACAGATGATAAAAACCCAAGGTAGTTAAAGGGGAGGGCACTTTTTCTGTCCACAAGGAAAATTTTAGGAAAGTGAGCCATGGAGCCTAGCACAATACAAGGAGGACCTGTTATGGCAGATGTGTCTTAAAGGAGGAAATGGGGAAACTTTACAAACTGAGATTCAGGAAGGGGGATAGAGCAGGGACAAGGTGTACAGGCACAGCTGCAGCCAGCAACTCTAAAGAAAGTATAGAAGGGTCACGAAATGGAAATATAGAAAGAACAGATTTCATCATCTACCAATCACTTAATGTGTTATCCTTCAAGATCAGAACTCAACTGTGCCTAGAGTGAGACTCAGGCCTTGGCCCAACTTCTATTGGGAGTCCCAATTTCATGTCTTCTACATTGAACATCCCAGCACCATGGGAGCTAGTGATGGGCTCCCACAACACTGAACATGACAAACTCCATTTGCCCTCAGGAAGACAACAATATCCTCTGTATTCTGCTGCCCTAGACCATGGGCTGGTGGAAGCTTAGAGATAGCAAGAGCCATGATGGGGAAATCACATCAACCTAAGCATTTGTTGACACTGTCTCTGTCCCCTGAGCCTCTTCCAACACCATGTACCAGTGATGCTCTTGATGTGACTAAGTCTTCTTATGACCTAAAGGATATGAGCCATATCCTATGTGGGTTGCCAACTTGACACCCAATCATATCATTGGGTAGATTTCCCAGGCCATTGTCCTAAATAAGTTTCTTTCCTTCTGCCCTCTTTTACCCCACTAGGCTCTGTGGGGACTCCTAAAATTCTCACATTATACCCAAAGTATGACATTTTCAAATCTATTGAAGCAATCTCTTCCACCTTTGGCTCCCTGTTCAAGCACCATGGGTCACCCTGCTTTTTAGACCTGCCAATCAATTAGGAGCATGCCACTTCCAGATGTTTTTTTTTCCTTGTCAGTGATAGAAATATTGTTCTGGAAGGGCTAACAGAGGTCAGGCGCATTTTCCAAAGCACTATTATTGAAGATCACTTCCAACATGCATTCAAGAAATTCTCCCTTAGGAAGTCAGTTCACGAGGCACCAAGGCCAAAATCATACAACTGGTAAGTAAAGCCTGGTAGGCAGAAGAGTGATCAATGAAGAAGATAAAAGGAAAAGTACTCAGCAACTCCTTCAGTGTATGCTAACTCTGAGCTGGTCTTGTAGAGATCTATTACAGGGTTGCTAACTATGTGTCCAGCATGTGCGTGAGCATGTGCATGCTGTACAGATGTATCCCCGCTTGATTGTTGTGTAAACAACCCAAAATTCCCATTTCATAGACTCGATGGATCATAATGAGGAGACTTGAGCAAGAACAGACAAGATCCCTCAACACTGAGTGTCCAAATTTGGACCTGAGTCTGGACATCTTCGAAGCTCATTCTCTTTCTGTTCCACAGTACCCTCCCTCTTCATCTGCCTCTCTCACCCATGTTAGGAGGAAATGTCAAGTCTAATTCCTGAGTCTTGAGCTTAGAAAGTCAGGCCAAGAAGCACAGCAAATATAGTACACATGACATATCTGGTGGGAAGCTAAAAAATGTCAAGTTTTGAAACCATGAATTATTTTCCTTCTGTTTCCTCAGATCAGCACAAGCCCATCTGCGTATGGTTTTCCTAAGGCAATATGCTAAGAACAAGTTCCACCCAGGTCCCTTAAGCCTCTCATGACACTGTCAGAAGATGCATAAAAATCACAGGGGTTAGAAGTATGGTAACAGCCTGTGTAGGAAGACCTTACTGCTACCTTTTAATATCCCAGTTTGATTGTCAGTGTCTCTGCTTCATTTCACAGAGAATATAGCTTCATTCTTCAACCAGAAAAATAGAGGTTGTTAAGACATTCTCCAGGACAACACACTCTAAATTTCTTACTAAGGTATGCGTAGCTGATATTAGAGAGAGGAAGAGGAGAATACATACTCAACATTTTTGTCCCATTGATTTTTTTTTATCTCCATAGTAATTGTGTGTAAGGTGTGCTATAATCACTCCATTTTACAGGATAACCATAGTAAGGTAGCATATATTTTTGTCTTCAGTAATTACTGAATACCAGAAAATATTCATTTGGGGAAGCATAAACATGTGTTTGAGAGAATTAAGAGCTTGAATAAATGTAATCAGACTCAAGAGCAAAGGTTCAAAGCAATACTGCTTAGAACAAATGCGACCCAGTTTGCCCATTTTGTAGATAGAAATATTGAGACCTAGACAAAATGATGTTTCTTGTAATACATTAAAGTCTTGTGTTCTTTTTTCCTAGCACTTCCAACAGAACAAACTTTCTTAAACTCTCTGAGAACGAACTATCTGCAAGAGATGCTCTCAGCATGCCGCCACTCATATGTCTTTGCTGAAAGACCACACCCATGTCTTAGTTTCCCATGGCGTACATCCACAAAATTCTCAAGACTGGTGGGAGCCACATGACTAGAGCGAGCTGAAAGTTACACTACCCTGTGCAAACCACAAAGACAGTGCTTTCTCCCACTGACTGTACAGAGGCAGGAAAGTTTGAATCAGGGAGTGTAGCCTATAGATGACTCATCAGATAACGGGGCCTGCTGCCAAGTCCAAAGACCTGAGTTTGATCCTCAGGACCCACATGGTGGGAGAAGAGGACTATCTCCCAAGGTTTTTCTCTGATCTCTACATGTGCCCTTAGGGTGTGTGTGTGTGTGTGTGTGTGTGTGTGTGTGTGTGTGTGTGTGTGTGTGTGTGCAGTGCACATAAAAAAATGAAGATGTAATACTTTTTGTTTTTTAATTTTTGGGTTGTTTGGGTTTGTTTTCTTCCTGATGGACAACTGTGGCATTTCTTACCGCAAAGCCCCATGAGATTAAGTCGAATGAGTCTCCAGCTGAGGAAGTGCCAGTCTTTGGCTTATTTTCTTTCACCCTAGTGTACTTTCCTCCGTTTCCTTTTCCTAAAACAATGTACCCTTCCTAAATCATCCTATGGCGCTCATCCCTGTCTCTAAGGAGGCAAAAGTCTCTGAGAGTAGGCAGAAAAGTCCCTGTGTCATCATCCTTTGGATATTGGTAATCGAATATTTCACAGCACCTCAGTTTGAGACTTCAGTGTTGTATAAGAACCTGAAGCCTTAGAGATATTGGGCAATGGTGTTATTTTAGTGATGGGATGGTACATGTCCAATGATGGGAAGGAACTCATTCAGCTCACACAGAATTAGAACCCAACCTATTTCTACCAAATAATAATTTATCAAGACCAAAACAAGGCACATCCCTATTTCTTCAATGGAGTGTATGTCATTAGTTCTAATCTAGAGAAGAACTTCTCTGTGCTAGTCAAAGAGGGGACAACATATGGTGCTCAAAATGTTAAGATCTGGTTGGTTATACTCTTGCATATGGCTCAAAGAATGAAAGCTATGCTCTGTGTCCCAACGAGCACTTTCATTGTACCTTTGACCCTGGCTTCCCATGATCCTAAGGTACCCTGAGGTTTATCCATTCCACCTCATCTTTGCCTAAACTCAAGTATGCTATGTTTTTATTGGTCTACAATGGTATGTGTTTGTATTTACCAGTTGTAATTCCACACTAGCAATAATCACGTTAAAATTTGTATAGCCCAGTATTAAATGGAACACACCTAGATTATAAACAATTATGGTATATATGGAGTCTGGTGCGTTGTTTATCCTCCTTGCCTGAAGTGTTCTACCCCATAGAGTTTTGAGAAACTCATCATCTAAACACACTTTAAATTGATCCTTCAACAGCCCTCTCTGTCTTCTAAAATAGTGCCTCTCTCCTCAGGACCACAGTATTATGGGCTTAAAAGTATAATGCATGGCTATGCTCCCAGGAACCACATGATAGACACAGAGAGTCCCTGCATCTGTTTGCACATATACTCATGCATAAGTACATGCACTTTTCAGAAAAATGTACATCTAATATCTTCTTCATACCTAGCACATGTGGGATGTAGCAGTCATATGTCAAGAAAACAGATTCATTGTCTACCAGGGCACAACATAGAATCCAATGAATGAAAAGGTTTTTTTCTAGAAAATAGATGAAATTTAGTTATAATCTGTGCTATAGAAGAAATGAAATGGGTATGTAGTAGAGAAAAGAAAGTGAATAGTACCTGGATGTGTCTCTAAAGGCCTTTTAGGACCAATCAGACAATAAGTGTCAGCTGTGTGAAGGAAGGGACCTCCTCAAGAAAGAAGAGTGTGAAAGGGCATGCGGCCAAGGGGAATGCTTGATGTTTGAATCTCTTGGAGAATCTAATAAGCAGTGGGACAAGGGCACACAATAAGTGTGGAGCCCCAAGCTGAAGCAAGCATAAGTGAGATTTCTTCCATCATAGTAAGGTTATTTGAAGTAAAGTGGAAGAAAGTGAATGGTTCTTAAGCAGAGAGGAGACTCCGTTCTACTTACATTCCTTGTTCTTTGCACCAAAGGAACCAGTGAAAATGTTTAACAAACACTCTTTGAGTAAATGAGTCTGTTGTCAAATTTGGTCTTTTGTCCTACATAACAGGCTCTTTGGGACTTGTAGCTTATCACTCTTCTATTTAGGCAGATGGGTATATGTGCTCTTCATTGTCGGGGCAGACATCACAGAAGTATATCAAACTTCCAGAACCCCCTTTTCTTTAGAAGAAGGTTCTAGTTGCAAGGAGAGTTGAGATATAACTTCACAAACTACCACAAAATAACATCTTGGCTTTTTAATTAAATGTCAGTACCAGCTTTCCACTGGGAATCTGGCCCAGCCTTCTGGAAGGCAAGATCTGGTCAAAAATTCAGGTTAGGCCCTCAGGAAGGAGCACAAAAACAGCTATCTTAAGAGGATATAATGATATGAAGGTACACACTCACAGTATATGGGTTCTGGTTCAGAGATGGCCCAGCTCAGGAAAGTATGAAGTAGGGAGTCAGTCATGGATGAAGGGAGAGATTCTCATTGTCATAAAAATGATGGAGAGGAGCCAGACATGGTGTCAGGCACGTGTAATCCGAGCATTTGGAAGATGAAAACAGGTAGACAGTAAGTTTGCAGCAAACCTGACCTGAATAGTGAATTCCTGACTAGCATAAGCCATGTACTGTACATTGACTCAAAAGAAAGAGGGAAAAATGTATAATGAAGCCCCACCCTAGGCTGAAAAGCTTTTAGGAGTTGATGGCTACTAGGGGAGGGAGCCATTATTCTTAGGGTTTATGGCTGTCTCTGTGCATTTGGGCAGCACAAATAGGAATCGGTGGGTAATTTTAAAGGAAGAGGAGGAGAAAAGGATGGAGATGGGAAGCAAATATGTTGGGAAGAGATGTCCAGAGGAGTAGGATGGGGAACTGGGTGTGGATATGATCAAAATACATTGTATACATGTAGGAAATTGTCCAGATCGATTGTTTTAGAGAGTAAAAAGAATGAAGAACCTTCTGGGCTTCGTTCTCCATACCCTGTCTGCTTCCAGTGAGGGTCCCAGTGAAAGCATCAGCCCTAGGAATCAAATAGGTTGCCACCTTCCAAGACAGAGGAAAGAAAAGAAAAGAAGGAAGGAATCTGAGGTCAGGCATTTTTTTCTTATTTCTTCTTGGCTGAGGTTTTATGGATTTCAGGGGTTTTATGGATTTCAGTAAGGTTTGTGTGCCCTGTGTTAGGTTTACAACCTACCCTCCTCTATTTTTGTGGGATCCATCTCACAGTATATAAACTGTATTCACAGAGGAATAACATTGGTTTTAGATGATTATTACCCATTTGTGTTTCCAGTGTCCAAAGGTCAAAATTCGTGGTGTCTTCCTGGGCCTTACCAGGTTCACCCAGTGGCAGCAGGGAAATCATACGGGCTGTCCTCTAAGCATCCATTGACCTACATACACCTAGACCTTAGTCATTGTCTCTGACCTCACTCCATCATTGATACTATCCTACAATGGGCATCTTCTCCTTTAAGAGCCAGGAGTACCTCCTCTTCCTCTTGGCATGCACTAAAGTGTCAAGTTCATTATTGGAGGCAGATGAACAAGTTAGTAGGGAGTACCTCATCTTATAATGACAGTATGACTGGGCCTAGTAGGTATCTTTTTCAGGTGAGAATACTAAAGGTTAAGACAGGTTAAGAAAAACCTACATCATTTAGATATCAAGGCACAACATCTGAGTTAAACTCCAGTCTAACTCTCCATACAGATGGTTTTATTTCACAGGACTATCTTCGCCAAATTTACAGATATTCATCTCTTTTTTTCCTTTCTCCAATATACTCTCCTCCCCCACTTACTGCAAAGATCATGTGTAGCCGCATCTCACACAACTCCCCCAGTCCTTCCTTGAAATCCGGTGTTTCAGGGGAGAGAGCTCCTTAAGCCTCCTGCAGACACTACAGGAATGTTGAGTTTTCTTTGGATTCCAAGGAACCAGATTGGACCAGAGGCACCAGAGAAGACAGCATCTGCCACAAAGCATACTTGAGACATTTAGCTTCATTCCTTTGAGGATCTCATCTGAGACACATGCTACTTCAGAGGAGGCAAACATCCTAGCCATCAGCAAGAAGTTGCCTTCAGTTTTCCCCCCAATCTACCCAAATCAAAAGTGCTAAACTCCAGCAAGAAGCCCCCTTCTCATTTTCCCACATGCCAAAAAAATGTAATGTGTAATCCTCATACCCTCCAACTCCTGTCGCTTCCCTTGCTATTTCAGTCTGCACTGGGAAGGGAGGTTCTAATCTTACACAAGTCTGGGATCATCCCGTTCCCGGGCCATTGGCGTGCTTTGCATTGGATATGAAGTTTTACCCACGAGTCTCAAGTGTTAAAGGGCTGGTCTCCAGGTCGCGGTGCAATCGAAAGATCAAAAGAGCACTGTTATTATCATCAGTACTATACTTGAAACTCATAGCTGAATGTACTAGGTAGAAGAAGTGGGTCTCTGGAGAACTCTGAAACCTGGCTCTCTCTCACCCTCCATTCTGCAGCCCATAATAATGTTAGCAGCTTCCTTCATCACTTGCTCCTGGAGCCATAATACTTGGCCTCACTCCACTCCCACTATGATGGTGCCACATGAACATATGCAGGGATCTCTGAAGTCTTATGTCATAACATCTTCCTTCCATTTAGATGGTTTGTTTTATCTGCTTTTTATTTTAATTACTAACACTGTAAATATTCCAGCCTCGGTGCCCCTGGTGGTCTGCCTTCTCCATCTGGACTCTCATCTCCTATTCTTCATTTCAACTGTCTCCAAAATCTAAAACCTCTCCTAAACTTTCCCCCAATTCTTTGGACTTGATGGACAGACAAAATCACTTTCAGCTGTGATGAAACTACATCATATTACGAGAGTCTCTAGCTACCATTCACTTAACAAATATTTTGTGTATGTGCTTTTGTGTGACCAGATGAGCATGTTGGCCAGGCTGCATGCACATATTTGTGCATATGGAAGTTAGAAGACAAATTCAACTCTTGTTATTCTTGAGTTTTTTGTTTTTTTTTTTTAAGACAAAGTCTCTCACTGGCCTGGAACTGACCATGTAGCTAGGCTGACTAGTGAACTAGCTCTAGGGACCCATCTATCTCTGGCACCCCTGCACTGGGGTTACAAGTGCAGGCCACCACTTCCAGATTTTTTTTTCCATGTGGGTGCTGAGGGATCAAACTCAGGACTGGCAAGACAAGGACTTTTCTTGACTGACTTGTCTACTGGGCTACCATTCAAGAAATAGTCACCCATCATATACCAGATACCAGGCTCTGTGTCAAGTCTCAGAGATGCAGCAGTGACCATGGAGTGACATTCTGTCATGGAGTGTGGAATGCCTGATCCTGGAGTTAGGTTAAAATGAGGTTCTTACAGGTTATTGCTTGTGCATCTAGCAAAGAACACTGTACCTCCATCTTTGTTTCTCCAGGACATGACAGAGTACCCAGTGCTGAGTAGATACCCCAGCATCATCTTTATGTCTGATTGAAGAGAGTATGAATAATTATAAGGAAACCAGAAAACCTGGCTCTGCCACAAATAACCTGTGTGATTTTAGACGAAAGCCAATTCCCATTCCAAAACATGACATTCTTACTGAAATATGAGCCAGCGAGCATACACTTATACATCAAACCTACTGCAATATCCACACTGTATTTTTCATGGGCGCAGGCTGGGAAAGAAGCAAAGCTCTGGGAAGGTACTAGATGAGGCTGGATTTGGCTTTAAAGTTACCAGAAAAGCCCCCAGATCTCAGCCAGATTCATCTGATCCTAAAAACAGGCCCACTGGCAAAGTAATAGCCCATCTTCGGATCAATCCCATCGATCGAACTTCATAACAAAGCCACTTCCCGAAAGACCACAGCTTAGTGGTGATGGCTGGGGTTTCTTGCTATCCTGTGTGGCTGTATCTCTTTTCTTCTGCAGTAATGAGGGAACAGGGGTGGGAGGGGATTTGAGGCGTGTCTCGGTTATGAATGTTTGACGTGCTTTGTGTTTATGGTATGAGAGTGACCTTTCTTCTTGCCCCAAAATAATTCTGCACTAGTGTGAGTGGAAACCACCCCATCCACCCCTTGCACCCCTCTTCCAGATGCACACTATTTGTTGTATGAACTAGACAAGACCAGGGCATCACAATGGTTCTTGTGAACAGAATGGAGCATGCCTTTAGAGAGAGGGAGGCTTTTCATACAGAAATGTCTGTGTATTATACCTCTTCTTGACAAACAAGAAGAGGAATTGAAATGTTTTTTTCCTCTAACCTACCATGTTTTAATATGTAAATTCAGAGTATCCCTTGAAAACAACGTCAATCCCAACTTACTAGAGAAAAGAGAGAAAATGTCGGCAAGACACGGACTGACTGAACTTTGCAGAATGGAACCAGCCAGTGACCCATCTGATACCGATCCATCTTCTCTGTAAAAACTCAGCAACCTCCTTATCATGCCCTTGCTAACCTCCAGGGTAGCTGCAAGGCATGTCTACACAGTCTCTATAACAGGCACGGAGACTCACCTTAATTCTCAGCGGCACAATAAAAATAAGGCTGGATCCTCCAAGGATAACCACAGAAAAGTGGAAAAACATGTCAATGCTAAAAATCCTGTCATCTCACTTGGAAAATGTGCCTTGCTCTGTGGAGATAGCCGTAACCCCACTCTAGCACTGGGCTTGTTACTATGATGTAAGCACTGTTTGGATTATAGCTTCCAGGACCACCCAGCTGACTCTCTGTCTTTTCAGATGACCATAGAAGACCAGGCATTGGTGTTGCACACCTGTATCACCATCACATAGGAGATGGAGAGGCCAAGAAAGGAAATCAGGGATTCAAGGACATCCTTGGCTACATAGCAAGTTCCAGGCCAATCTGGTTACAGTAGAACCCATCCCAAAGAATAAAAAGCAAACCCCCAAAAGATGGTAAGGGATTTCAGAAAAGAACAAGATGTGTGCTCTTACCTTGTATTCTGTCAAATGGTCTCTTAGCTGAAGATCATTTTCTCTCTGAAGTCCATTTAGGGAGTTTATATACTGCCAATATTCCCTCCCAGTGAGCTCCATTCCATTGCTTCTTCCAGTAGGTAAGTGGGTGGTAGAATCACATTGCACTTTGAGGTTCACAACAGTGTCTAGGAAAGATAAGATGGGAGAGAGGTACTTAGGGCTCAGGTGAGTTGTAGCACGAGTATAAGGATTGATAACACCAATTTGGAGGTCATCTGAAGCCACAGATCTCGCTGAACACACAAACACACACACACACACACACACACACACACACCAGCAGTACCAGCAGCACCAGCAGCACCAGCAGCAGCAGCTTCTCAGGCCCTGTCTCAGAGCCCGAGTTTTAATTTGAAGTGTGGTGTCTGACCCAACTGAAATGGAATCCAGGGAAGGTCGAATCCTATTAAGTCACCAGACCATAAAGCAGAAAGGTATAAAGTTGACAAATGGCTTCTCCCAGGGGCAGCAGCTGTGAGATACTCAGGAAAGCAGGACTCTGACCCAAGAACTGGCCAGCAGACGGTCCCGCATTCTTCCCCTGGGAGCTGCCACCCACTCTCTTCCCTGCAAAAAAAGGGTATGTGTGTTTAACAAGCTACTATTTAACCTGTTTATCTGTATTTTTCTTTTACAACCCCAATCGGATCTAGGTGTGTCCCAATGCTGGCCTAGGTCTCTGAATAATGACTGAACAGGTATTCCCTATATAAGGATTTCTAATGGTTATACATACACCAATTTAACCCTTGACACGTCCTAGCATCTTTTACTTATTTTCCTAGATAGGCCTGGAGGTTGTTAATGATATCAGTTAGGTGTCTTTGAAAGGAGATCTCTTAAATACAGTTAAGTATACTTGTGCTATGTTTTTAGGTTCTATCAGTCAGAGTGATTATTTCCAGGAAGATAAGTAGAAAAACATCAAAACCTATATATTTTTTTCTCACTGAATCTTCAAGGCATCTTCCTTGTAGCCACATCAGACCAGTATTGTAATCCCTGTTATAAAATAAAAAATTGTTCATCACACATAGTTATTCATCCAAGGTCAATAGTAGCAGCTCAAGTTGGGACACACAGTTCGGTCTTGCTGATTTAAGACTGCTTTCGTCTGCCTATGACGTGCTTTTCTTTCACATCTCCAAGCCCCTGCTCTATCCCAGGCTGCTTCTCTGAGCTCTGCGAAGCTGCATCCATCATCCCTCTAGAGCTTTCCTTGTTCTCACTGTGGAATAATAATCCATCCCATTCCAAGCCATCACAATGGAGTTTACAACTTTTCAAACCACGCTGAGAAGGCTGTAGGAAAAGCTGGACAAATCCTTTATCCCAGGCTTCAATATTTGGCTGCAATCCTTGCCCTTTTAGCCTAGAGGGGTCTTACTTGTGGCTCTACTGAAAATCACTGCTCTCCACTATTACCTGCACTCCCCAGAGCTCCTTAAATTGAGAATTTTGAATAAAAGCTATGATTTTAGTGCAATATTCAAGGCTTTAGCATTTGTCTAGAATATTTGTTCTTCCTGCCCAAAAGTCCCTTAGTCTTTACTTCACTGCAAAAACTGTCCCCAACTATTACTGGCTTACCCCAATTCCTTGAGGTGACCCCCAGTTCTCATATCAGATCCCTGAGTCAGATAAGCTATCTGGAAACACTTATTCTGCAGCAATACAAATAAAATATTTTCATACTTATGTTTAATATTTTTTAATTGTATGCTTGTGGGAGTAGAGAAGGTATATACATATAAGGGCAGGTAGTCATGGACACCAGAGGTGTCACATCTCCCCTAAACATGGAGTTACAGACAGTTGAGAGTCACCAGATATAGAAATTGAATTAGAGTCCACTGAAAGAGTAGTAAACCAAACCACAGCTCCAGCCCACCAAATTAAAATTCTAAATAGGGCTTCTAGAATTACATGAGAAACAGATATGCCTATCTCCCTAAACCCAAAGTGGGGGAAAGGTGATCTGTAAATCTCTATTCCCTTGCCTGTTAGGAGATAACGACAATGCCCCTCACCTTGAGATGCTTTGAAGATTCAGTGTTGGTCCTGTCATGCCCATATGCAATGGTTAGAATATAGTAAATAGTCTGGGAAGAATTTCAGTGGTTGTTAACTCCACCATCCTGCTCATCACCTCTCTTTCCTTTTGAGAAGTTTCCCAGGTGGAAAAGGGTGCACTGAGTGAGGAATAAATGGACCAGATAAATATACAAATGGAGAAGGAGCCCTGGACTCTCCTCTCTGGGAAGCTGTGATGTCCTTCTCATCATAGGATCACAGGAAAGACTCAACAGCACCTGGAAAACTCACTGGTCCTCTGCCAAAAACACCACATTCTGATGTATTTGTATCTACATTAAAGGGCATCAGGATTCCAGACTCACTTTCTTAATCCCTGTGCTTTGTGCAAAAGCTCTCAAGAGAACCTATGTCTTCCACCTGTGTCTTCAGATGTAGAAACACGGTTGCTTCTTCGAAGGAACTGGAGCCTTGAGGCTGGTGAGGTGGCTCAGCAGTTAACAGTGCTTACTATTCTTCCATAGGATCTGTATTTGGTTCACAGCATCCACATCAGTTCTCACTACAGAAGTGCAGCTTGAGGAAGATTGTTGCCCTCTTCTGGTCTCTACAGGTATCGCCATATAAAGACTCTCTCTCTCTCTCTCTCTCTCTCTCTCTCTCTCTCTCTCTCTCTCTCTCTCTCTCTCTCTCTCTCTCCCTCCCTCTTTCTCTCTCTCTTTCACTCACTCACACACACACACACACACACACACACCAACTGATGATATATTTAAGAGGAGAACAAAGAAGGATTAGAAGTCAAATCATAGCTCTTCCCCTTTCTTTTTACATGCTATTCTCAGCCCTGCTACTTATTACCATCATAGAGAACACCTCTTCTCTCACCCACACTCACTAACTCATTATTCAGACAGGCTACTCCGTTCCACCTATGTTATTTCCCCTACTGAGAAGTGTCAGTGCCATATCCACATCTGTTAAAATATAAATAAATTTTATTTTTTTCAAAATAAAAATAGTAAACCTGAGATATATTTACAACGAAACCAATTTTTCCATCTATTCTGCTACAGTATTTGCACTCATTTATGCCAAAAGCAAAGGTACAAACATTTGCTTAAAAGGATTGTTATGCAAGTATTTTCACAATTTTGAGGGGAACACAGGAAAACATGGCTACAGGTCTCCATGAAATAGTCTGATACCATTCTAATTGAAAGCCTTTAATCATCAAATTGTGACTCAAAATTCACCTTCTCTTAGAAGCCTCTCCATCTAACAAGGTCTCAAAACAGTACAATGAGATCAGAGACAGCAAACAGGATCTTTATCTAGATTTCCCCAACAGAGTTGGGATAACAGCTTGACCTAGAAAGTAACAAGAATTAAAGTGAAGTTCTTCCCAGGACATAGGGTGCATCTCAGAAAGAAACATTTCAATCTGGGAAATAGGTGAACAGTGTAGAGAATGTTAGAACTGTCTCAGTTCTTAGGGTGGTGACTCCAGTCTGTGCTCTTGGGGATTCTCAAGCAAACCATGTTGCGATTGATGCATCTCTACTTCCAGGAGCAGTTGAAGGTATGTCATGATATAGAAGCAGATTCTTTGCTAGGAAAAGTGTAGAAAAGCTTATTACTTATCCTCTATGTGGTCATTGTTATGTTTAATTTGTTGACTGGGTATAAAAATAACCAGCAACCATTTGTCTAAGGTGCTGCTTATCCTCTGAGAACAATAAAAGGTTTCTTGATCTTAAAATCCCCATCATTCCTTATTTCTTTGCTGTTCCCATGACCACAAAAACATAAGGATTTGGAGACAGAGGATGAGTGAGGCACTCATTGTTGCCCAAGTTTATAACTGGCATTATAAAGATGTCCTCTATTTCACTAACCTGTCCTCTCCATTGAATACAAAGAGAAAGAAATAGGGCATGGGACTTCATAACTAACTTCATATTGTACCTTCATAACTCATAGATCTAAAGAATGCTAACTGCTTCCTGTGAGCACATCCAGGCCTATAGTAAAATTTCTCTTCGGGAATTCACATGAATTCAATATGATGCTGTACATCAAAACCCAGTAGTGGATGAAAATCCCAGCATATCAAGACCCAAGCCCGTCATCTTTTTTGCTTCCTGTATTTTCCTCCCTGTGTCTCCCACATTGACAGAATCCTTCCAACCACTCATTTAATAAATCCATCTGTCAGGTTTCAACTCCCCCCCCCCCCACACACACACTCCACACACACACTCAAGTGTTGGTTCTATCTTCTTAAAACTCAGTAGTAAGTTTCACCACTGTGAAAACATGGCTCACAGGATCAGTCTTTCATGAATAGACCCCTTGATCCTGTTTCCTGTTTCCCGAGTATAAGCCCAGCATACCCACCTCACACTTTCCCAAACGATATAAAAATCTTTCTTTAATGTAAATGTGGTCAAGTCACTAAAATTATTACATTATTGCCAGTTTTCATCCAGAAGAGATTTCAAAAATGTTACATTCCCTGAAGTCCTTTTCTTCATCTGTCCCAGATGCTACCCTCTGACCCTTTCTTATATGCTCGGTTCTCTGATCTCTGGAAGCATTTACATCCCTTTAATACCAGCTCACCTTTACCATATCACTTACTACTTCTCTATTGAGTACTGGTAGGCCAGAGTACATTATATCTCTCCATCTAAGAACCAGTGGCTTTTAATGAGTGAAATAAACCCATTCACAATATCACAGTCACTGCTCTACTTAGACGGGTGGATGCTAAATCTATTTGTACTCCTCCTGTGATTTCTGTGTCCTTCATTCTTTCCCTGACTTTTGTTGGCTGGGATTCGTCTGCTGTCTCCATCCTAGACTGAAACTTCAATATGTTTAAATTTGGGCACAAAAGATTTATTGCTTGAAATTCTCCTGATGTTTTTGATGAATGTGCTTAAACATGAGTCATTCTGTGAAACGTTAAAGATAATTGGCATCTGTATCATCCAGATAATGAAGGAAGGACCATGACATTTTAAATTCCTTCAGCCGCTTTACCCAGTCCCCACAAATTACATATCAGAATCTGCTGAGTTGTTTTAGTTAGGAATTTTAATTTTAAAACTGAACACACTAAATTTTTTTTAAAAAAATACGTTCTTTTAAAATCTGTATGCTTGCATTTGTTTTGTGATCCTACTTCCACTTCACACATTTAATATTTTCTTGCTTGTAAGCCTTATGAAAAGAATATAGCACAAAAAAATAGACAATTAGAAAATCTGTTGGTTTTACTCTCAAACTCACATTGTACTTCTTAGGCATGGAAGTTTGGAAATTGGGTTTATACATTCAGAACATTGCTCCTCTGTTGCCATTTTTGCCTGAGAAGTCTGATGTCAGCCTGATCCATATTCTTTTAAAGGCAGTTAAACCACTCACTCCACTGTATCTCATTCCAAAAGCTTCTAGAATTTCTTTTAATAATGTCACCACAGAGTGTTTCGTATTTAACTATGTGGCCATGGATTCTGATTGATATCTAAGGTATCTCTGGTATTATTAGATTCTCCAATCCTATGCAATGCCCCACTGTCTTCTGTTTGAGCGGGCTCAATCTGCTGTTCAGCTTCCGTGTTCCCTCTTCTTGTTTCAAGCGTCTCATTTTTAATGCCGTGGGCCTATAGTTATTCCAGCTGGAATTAAAGGCTCTGAACTGGAGCTCTAAAAGACATTCTTGTTTAAACAGAAAAGCCATACTAAACTGAACTGTCGTTTAGATGGAGTAAGGCTGAAACAAATGCATCCAATATTTCAAATCAAGGTCTTTCTGCAGAAGTCTGTAAAATACCTGAGAAGTACATGATCTTGGACCCTCCTCAGATGGAACATGGGAAGGCAAGGAAACTGCAGGTCTAGGCTGATTTCCACCTGTGTTCTTCTAGGGTGAATTTTCAGAGTCTTCATCAGTCATGGTTTGGGAATGAGTGTGCCTTAGTAATGTGTATGGAACCCTGAGAAATAAGGACGTTTCCAGGAATGTAAGATCTACAGCTGTAGATCTTAATTCCTTATGAAGAATGTGATACTCTACTTGGGATCAAGTGAGTTGGGCATCAATACAACCAAGTGGAATGAAGAGATCATGTTCCCATGGCAATTTGAATTGTCTGTGTTGCACATACTTCATGGGTGTTACATATCACTTCCCAAGGGTATGCAGTGCACGCACACATGCACATGCGCGCGCACATGCAAACACACACACACACACACACACACACACACACACACGAGCTAGCATGACTTTACTTTTGGCATTCTCTGATCTTAGACTACTTATATTCTCAACCAAACCATTATTTACCCTGGGGTTTGCATTTCATACCTAGTCTCATCCTGAAGGCATATAGCTGGGGAATGACTTTGAACTCCTTAAAAAAGCAATGAGCTTGAAATACAAAAGCAATGTGTTAGAAGATGTTATTATTAACTCCCTAGAGATCCTTCAAAGTGTCAAAACCACCCTCCCGAGGAGCAAGGAGTCTAATATTGGTACAAATTCCCTGGTTCTTGACATTCAGTCTCGGGGTTTTAATTGACTCCAGACTTGCACATCATGTGTCCCATGATAAACAAGATTCATCTGCAAGATGTCATTGCCACCCCTCCCCAAGGCTGTCTGAAACTGTGGGAACTCCAAGGGAAAGGTGGAGAGATTTTATTAGATCATTATCACTCTATTTTCAGAGACCTTCTGAAAGCCAGTAGTGACAATATTTGCCCGAGTCTATGATCAAGCCCCTCAGTTGTCAAGGGCATGCATTCTGCAAAGTTTATCCTAAAAATAAGTAAATACATTCCATGTGCTTTCACAAGCTTCCCTGGTCAAGGCTTCTTTAAGAAAACAGAGAAGAATGAAAACAAAGTTCAAGCAGCCATGGCTTTCTAATATAATAAAAGGGTCTTAGTTAGGGTTTCTATTGCTATGATAAAACACCAGTACCAAAAGCAACTTTGAGGAATGAGAGGTTTAAGTCCTCTTACATTTTATAGTCCATCATCCATGGAAGTCATGACAGGAACTCAAGTTGGGAACCTGGAGGGAGGAACTAATGCAGAGGCCATGGAGGAGTGCTGTTTACTGACTTGCTCCTCATGGCTTGCACAACCTGCTCTCTCATAACAGCCAGGATCACCTGCCTGCCTAGGGGATGACACCACCCATAGTGGGTTGAGTCCCTCACATCTATCATCAGTCAAGAAAATGCCCCATATACTTGCTCCCAGAACAGTCAGGTGGAGGCATTTTCTAAACTTTTCAAAATTTTCCCCCTTTCAAAATGACTCTAGTGTGTGTCAAGTTCATATAAAACTAGCCATTGCAAAAGAAAATGAAACTAATAGCTATCTAGTAAATCTAATGCTTACCAGTTGACACAAATACTCACATATGCCACATATGCACTATAGATACAGAAAAAGAGACAGCTGAAGGCATGGACATAAAAAAAAAAAAGATATACATTTTTGTCTTTGATGTAAATTTTTGAGGGAGGTGCAATTATCTCTTGTGGGTGGATAAACTGAAGCACAGAATAATAAAGCCCTGCCTTCATCAATATCCCACAGCTAGGGAATAATGTATTCTTAGTGACTCCTCCTACCATTCAAAGTCAGAAACTGTATCTCACAGCCTGGAAGAGGACAGGGTGCTTAGTAGGTGGTCAATAAAATTTTATTGAGTGACCGAAGAACTGGCATGAAGATATGACAAATACACAAAAAATTACTGATGGTCTTTAGCTAGGAGGACAAATTGGCCACCTATTATGTTATAGATCCTCTGCCAGAGAGATAGGAAGAAGAGTGAATCTAACAACACTCATAGTTGTCCAGTGGACCTCTAATAACCCACAAAATAGTAAACCACACTGAAGTCTAAGGAAGCCATAAGATTGTTAGAGTGGAGGATATGACTCAAAAACAGGGACAGAGGTTACATGTGGGCGATATCCAGCCCTGAAGTAAATATCAGAGCTTTGGACATGCAGCCTCTTAGGAGGTCACTGTGACCTTTAGTCATGCACACCCATCTCAAATAATAAGGTCAGTGTCTTGTGACCATTGACACAGAAGCACACACAATACACAGAGAGTATTGTATTTCCTCTAGGCTAAGCTTAAAAGATTTACCAAGTAAAAAATGCATAACTTCCAGTTAAACTTGAATTTCAGAAAAATGAAATATTTCACAGGTCATACTTCTACCAAAATTATGTTATATGTATCTGAAATTCAAACTTCACTGGGTTTCCTATATTTTGTTTTGACAAACCTACTAGGAGATCATTCAATAATTTCTAAATGATTCATGTGTATTAAAATATCGTAAATGTGACTCTCATAAATGTATATAATTATCATATGTTCATAAACTAATTTTTAAATGTTTAAGGACTTGGTGATATTAACTACCAATACAGGAATACTGGGATGTCTTTGAGAACAAGAATCATTTTAGAGTGTTAGGCTTTTGGAAATTCAAGCCACCCTGAGGTGATGGCTTGGGGGTTCTTGTCTTGCAAACTCATAGAATTAAACTCATGGTCGCAGGGAGTGAGTCTTAGAAAGAAGTATTTTATTGGGGGTAGGAAATAAGATACCATCCAACAGCTGGTTTGAGTCTTTTTAAATGTCAGAAACTAGGGTAAAGTATGGGGAAGGAGTTGAGTTTGTCTGTCCAGTTGACCAGGTGTTCAATTCAATGGTGCCTTGTCCCATTCAGGCACATTGTCCTTTGTGCCTTTAGGCAGAGGTGCTCATTTTGAAGACAATGGGAAAACAGGAAGCAGAGCTCCTTTTTGGCAATGCTTATCCCAGCAAGGGCACTCTTGGCACTGCTGTTATAGAGTCTCTGCCCATGAACCAGTTTCTATCATAGGTTCTCATTGCTTAGATATTACACATTGTATACATGTGAAATTACCTTATAGCACTCCATAAATTGGGACAATTAAAATAATAGTCAAAACCAAGTGAATAATAAATGATGATTTTAAAATGAACTGGAAGGCATTCTTTTAACTATATTCCTGAATCAGAGATTGCAGACCTAGTTTGATTGGGTATTAATGTATACATGTCATTACTGGGAATAACCTTTTACAGAATGGATTCTATTCTTCATCTGCATTGATTAATATATGAGGTACTCAGAACCCCAAGTCTAGAACATAGGAATCAAGTGGTACCCACTATGCTTGCTTGTTTAGTCTCATTGTTCCCATTCATTGATCTGCATTAATGTCTCATGAATGTTATTCTAGGCATAGTCCTAAGATTATCTGCAGGCATGATCTCCAAGTCCCCAGCATCCTGGTAGGGATAACATTATCTTGAGTGTAAAGGTGGCTAAGTAGTGCGGAACCTCAACAGCAATGTGGTTCCATCCAGTCTATCTGATTCTAATTCCTCGGGTTTCTCCATCTAAAGAAGTGCAAGCATAAAGAGGTTAGGGTTTCATTTTAAAAGGTTTCATTTCCTTCCTCATCCTAAAGAAAGGAAAATGAAGTGAAGATAGTGAATTCTAATTAGGTGGCACTAAATATAGCTGGGTTTTTTTTTTTTTTCGTCTTTTTTTGCTATGTGTGGTTACTTGTGGCAGGTCAGCCACCAATATTCTCTGAAGACATAAATAACTCCCACTACTGGAAGGAGGTGTGGAATGCTCTAAAAAAGAACAAAGAGATGTTGGTATCGAAAGTCAGCATATGCTAGAATTAACAGGAACTAAACACAGTCAATAATGAATTATAAGCCTTAGATGCAGCTCTGTAGCCAAGCGGAAGAAAGACAGGGAATGAAAGACAGTTGCTGTCTAAGAGCATCATTCATGGGTGCAAAGAGTGGGCTCAACTGTTCTATAATACCTTTTAAGTTCCCTGTCCTGCAGTATAGCCCAACAGCTTCCTCAATGCATTTTGGCTGCTATAACAGAATACTTGAGAGTGGAATATTAATGAAATAAAGAAACTTTTAAAGGTTCTTGGTTCTGGAAACTGGAAAGTCCAAGTTTGGAAGACTATATTTAAGGAGAACTTCAGGTCACTCTATTATATGGTGGAAGTCTGAAGGACAAGCAAACACACACACACACACAGAGTGGAGAAAAGAGTAAAAAAATCTGTAATTGTTGGTGCATTTCTATGAGAAAAGTATTAACCTATTCCTGAGGGCTCCACCCTCATGACTATGACATCTCCCAGTAGAACCAATTCCTAATACATTCTCATGGCAGAATTAAGATTCTAATACCAGGCCTGGCCTGGTAAAATCGGCCTGTAACTCCAGCTATTCAGGAGACTGATATAGGAAGAATGTGAGTCCAAGTCCTACCTAGCTTACAGTTCATGACCAGTCTACAAAATTTAGACCTCATCTAAAAACCAAAAGGTAAACGTGGACAAAACATGTCGTTCAAGGGTAGAGTTCAAACTTTAACACCAAAAAGAAAAGATAAAAGAAGCTGAATTCCTGAAGTTTAAAGGGATGCATTCATGCCTACCACTAAATATTAAAGGAACACATGGAGACTGACAAAGCCTGTGAAGTCCTAAGTTCTTCATCCAGTATCTCCGGATGGAGAAAAGATATTATACATGTCAGGAGACAGAGTTGTCACAGCCTGTTATTCATCTGGGAAAATGCAGATAATAATAATAAAAAATTCACAACAAAGCCTACACCCTCAGTGAATAATTTCCCAAGCTCCCTATAATTATAATGTTCATCATTATGCACAGTTTGCAGCTGAGCTCCCAGAAGACCTGGGAAGTTGGTTATGAGACTCTCCCAGAGTTTTACAGAAGCATGACCACAAAAAAAAAAAAAAAAAAAAAAAAAAAAAAAACCTGGAAATAGAAGCCAGATCCAGAGTAAACGTAGAAGTCCTGGTCCTCAGGGCAATAGATGCAGTCTTGAACTCTGAGTGTCAAAGACCTTGTAACAGATACTGTTATGCATCAGACCTTGTCATTTCTGCCTTCTGTATATGTATTGCCCAAGCTGGTTCCTCTGTGGATAAAGAACATATTCACATGTTTTTCTACCCACAAAAATGCATGCATTCAAATATTAATTTGTCTACTATCATTAATATCACCTTTCATATTTAATCATTCCCATCAACATACAATCATGCTATTACCATTCTCTCTCTCTCTCTCTCTTTCTCTCTCTCTCTCACACACACACTCTCTATACACTATCATACCTTATACTACTTAACTATGTAATTCCTCCCAGTTTTCAATCTGTTCCATTATTCTATTCTTCTCCATTAAAAGAGAATAAAATGAATTGTTAAATCAGCACAAGTTTATACAGATTAGATAGATAAATGATAGATAGACCATATGTATTTCTATCTGATATATATATGTGATATATATATATATATATATGACATCAAAATACATATGCATAAAGTCGAGTAAAAGCTGAATTACAGAATCTAGCTTGTGCATGTTTGAACATTCACTGTGCATTTATTTCCTGCTTGTTTCTTGTTTAAAACTTTAAAAATAATGTATTGATAAAAAGTCTTTGTAATTCATAAAGTTTTCTTTTTTCCAAGCACCTGATAACTAAACACTTGTGTCAGCTCTCCAATCCTGCTTTTTCACTGCTGGACTGGTAAAATACAACACAATTAACCACCTTTATAAGGCACAGTTAATAACACTGTAGAGATTAATATTTAGAAGAAAGTCTTTGGGGAGGTAGAAAAGCGGAGATATCAGTACATCTTAGAAAACTTGGCTTTGGGAAGTTTCATCTACAATAATGAGTGAACACACAGACATTTCCGTCAGCCACTCAAATCTAGCATTGTTTTCCCTTGCCCATTAGCTGATTCTCACCTTCATTCCTTCATATGTTCATATAGAAAGGAGAGATGGAGATGGGGAGGAGGGAGGGGAGGGAGGGAGGGAGAGAGAGAGAGAGAGAGATTTTCCAGAATTTAAACTTAGACCCATTTCTGAGACTTCCTTTTCTATACATAGTCATATTCTAGGATCAATAGTTTCATAGTTGTAAATATATCTTTACAGATGATTCCCCCTGAATGCTTGACTCCTAACTCCAACTAATAAAAAATGTCTAAAGTAAAACTCTCAGCCTCAACCAACTCTGCTAAAAATCAATAGAGACAATTATAAAAACATATCTAGTCTAGTCTGCTGGAGCATCGCAGGATGGAGCATCTGTATCAGCTATCTTTTCTCATTGCTCTGATCAAGTTCTTGACAAGAACAACTTGACAGAGGAGAACGTCATCATTGTATAGAGGCTGATGTGGCTCACTGAGTAGTGCAGGAGTTTGTAACTTCCTCACATTGGGAAACAGAGGGTTTGGACCAGAAGCAAGGCTATAACCCTAGAATCTGGGGAGATACCTTGTCTCAAAACATAAGGTGAAGAGAGGTTAAAGAAGACACCTGACATCAAGCTCTGGCCCTTCCAGACACATACGCATATGCATACGCATACGTATATGCATTCACATGCATTACCACCTGCATACAGTCATGACTATAACACACACAAGCATTCACAATGCCCACTTATAGTGACCCACCTCTACAAGCAATGATTCCTTCCCCAGAAGATACCCAACCTCCAAAGACAGAGAACCATTGTCTGAAAACCAAGTGCTTAGATATATGAGCTTCGACTTGGCATTGTATAATCAAACAGAAACAGCACCCCAATTCGTATTCAGCCAGATGCAAGACATGGCAGTGAGTCTTCCTGATCAACTAGTCACCAGCCAACACGCCAGCTGGTGACAGATGTATGAGTGGACCTGTTGAGATCAACTGAACTGTCGCATTCCAAAAGAATCAGCCAAATGAACAGTTTCTTCGTGAGAATAATAAAAGGCCATTTTCTGAAGCCACTACATTGATATGGACTTGCTATTGGTTAAAAGCTCCAGAGGACCTGTCTTAGTCAAGGTTTCTATTCCTGCATAAAACATCATAACCAAGAAGCAATTGGGAAGAAAAGGGTTTATTCAGTTTACATTTCCACATTGCTGTTCATCACCAAAGGAGGTCAAGACAGGGACTCGCACAGGGCAGGAACGTGGAGGCAGGAGCTGATGCAGAAGCCACAGAGAATGCTGCTTATGGGATTGCTTTCCCATGGCTTGCTCAGCTTGCTTTCTTATAGAACCCAGGACTATCAATCCAGGGATGGCACCACCCACAATGGGCTGGGCCATCTCCCCTTGATCACTAATTGAGAAAAATGCCTTACAGCTGGATCTCATGGAGGCATTTCCTCAATGGAAGCTCTTTTCTCTGTGATAACTCCAGCTTGTATCAAGTTGACACACACATCCAACCAGTGCAGGACCTAAACTATCCTAAATATATATATATATATTTATGAATGAATAAAAGGCAATTTTCTCATGTATTCTTTAAGTATATGAATTGGAAGCTATTCTTGACATAAGCCCCATTTCCATTCATATGTGACAGTTCACTATACTAATTTTTCTTACCCTGAAAGTGGGAGTAGCTTCTCCCACTATCTTTAAGATTCTTTACTAAAGCTTTTTTACTTACTCTTTCTGGGCTGTTAAGACATCTGAGTTAACCAATTTCCTAGTCATGTGGACATCAGACAAAAGATAGAGACAAATCAATATAAATGCGCCCTCTGTTTTTATTTTTAATTTCTTAGGTCATGCTGTTTGTTATGAATCTGATCAGTGGACTTTACATGAGTAACATTTCCCTGTCTTCTATTGATTAAATCTTAAGATTGAATCAAGGTATGCTGAATTATTAAGAATTTGTTTGTTAACTCTAGATTAGATACAAATATGACATCCAATTTTATTATACTTTAAAGATTCTTACAGAAACTTTATTATGGATATATATAGAGAAAGCTATCCGCTTTGGATCTAATCTGTCAGAGTAACAGAAGGATTTTAGAACTCAAGGGGCCTCAAATCCTGAGCAGAAGTTTTCAGACTGGTTTAAAATATTGCTAATGAATCAGAAGCTGATCAGACAAACCAGTAGAATGAAAGATTCTTAAGGGTCCAGTGAAGCCCTGCACACAGACACTTTCATTATTCTGCTCTCATTTGCTGGCTTTCTTTCTGCTACAATATTACAGTCACATAGAAAGAACAAGACACAAGGGACCACCTTCATGAACTAGGCCCCTACCTCTCTGTATTACATCTGCTTAGCTCTTAATGTATGCTGCTGCCACTGAGAGTTTCTCAGCCATCTGCCCTCCTAGGTTGATATTCCTTAAGGTCAAGCCTGAGTCTTATTTACATCTGTACACCCTATACCCAGAAAGATGCTTAGCTCAACCCTGGTGTTCCAAATAGGCTTGTTGATTGAATGAAGTGAACAGTTTCACGTCTCATTATCAAATATAAATCTCCCCACAAGAAGCTTTAGAACCGATGGAAACTACACAAGTGTTTGTTACCGTCATCATCATCATAATCAGTCACTTCATTTCAGTTGCTGTGTTTCCTGTATTTAATTTGTTTCTCCAATCTTCATTATCTTGTAAGCAGCAGGAGGCTGGGCTGAAATCCAGGCCTCCTGGCTCCGAGTCTGTTCATCTCTCCTCACAATGTTATTACCATCAGCCTGATGGAGACCCATGGAGGTCAACACAGCAAGAGTGTGGTACAGTGCCTTCTGGAAGAGCACATCAAATTTATTGCCCCCAGGAACAAGTAAAAGGAGAATTACCATTGAAGAACAAGGCCCTTGTGCCATCACCATGCCCATCAGTCAATAAGATTTATCTCTTCTGAATTCTCATAAGAACCCTAGGAGTCAGGTAATTATCATGCAGATGAGGAGACAATCACAGTGCATTTTCTAGGTAACAGAATGAATAGAGGATTGACCAGCCATTAATTCTCAAGCCAACTAGCCCTCCTGAATACCCTAAGAACATTTTCATTTCAAGGTTGTTTCTATAGCCCCGTGTTCAAGCAGATTGGAAAAAAAAATGATGAGACGTCTTGCAACAAAGCCAACTTCACTGGAGGCTGAGTAACAGGCTAATGCTATTGGGAAAAACAGACAAATTGTTGCTTAAGACTAAGTAGGCCTTGAAGATAGAAGAGAGCTTGAGTAGGCACATTTAATGGATTCATTTCTATCATTATCCAAAGCATCTGAGCTCCAAGAAGGTTAATATACTTAGTGTGACTGTGCTCCTAGACCATGTATCTTATAAGCAAACATATTGAAAGCTTGGCTGTTTCAGGAAAAATAAATCTCATAAAAGTTGCATGGGCATCTAAATAGTGCGTTTAACTGCACAGGGCCCTCCTTCCCTGTTACCTCAGTCCATATTCCATATCTGGATTCTGAGAAATTTGTAAAGAATACATATTTGCTTTGCTTTGTGGTTCTGGAAACTGGGGAGTCCAAGCTGAGGCAGAATAGCCTCCTATTGCTGAAAGTCACAGTGGGAAATGAGAAGAAGAAGAAAAAAAAAAAAGGAGCAAAACTGGCGTGGAGAGTGTGATGCTTGCTGCACAATCCTGAGAAACTGAGCTGGATCACTAGCATTCTTGGATAAATCTTTGGGGCTGTGGCAAGCGATTGTAATCCCAGTGCTGGAGAGAGAAAGGACGGGTGACTCCCTGGGGCTCACTGGCCAGTCAGTCTAACCTAATAGGCAAGCCCTATAATCCAGGGAGAGAAACTGTCTCAAAAGACAAGGCAGAGCATAGTGGCATATAGTCTGCTAAAAGGAAACAGACAAATAAAACAAAAAGTAAAAACAACAAAAATGACAAGGTAGCTGTCACTCATGGTTGTTCTCTGACCAACACACACAGAAAGAGAGAGAAAGAGAGAGAGAGAGGGAGGGAGGGAGGGAGAGAGAGAGAGAGAGAGAGAGAGAGAGAGAGAGAGAGAGAGAGAGAGAGGGAGGGAGAGAGAGAGAGAGAGAGAGAGGGAGAGAGAGAGAGAGAATCACAATAACTCAACTGAAAGCAACTAGTACAATCCTGAGAGACCAAGAACTCATTCAATCCTCTAAGAATTAATTCAATCCCAGAAGGATAGCACTAATGACTAAATCTCTTATCAGACCCTATCACCTCTCAACACTGTGACATTGAGAATCAAATTTCAAAATGAGTTTTAGGGAACCAAACCATTTTCAAACTGTCACAGAGGAATTCACATTAAATAATTATCTTTTATTAAAAAAAATTAAAGTGGAACCTGAAATCCAGTATTTTTGTATGCTAAAAATGGCAACTATACATTGAATTTAGGTTCTATTTATTTATTTACTGCTTACTATGGGGGTATTACAAGAAAACTGGCTCTCACAGGCCACTGAACAGAACTGAAACTTCTCCCTATACTGGGTCTCAGAATGGCCCATATGATGATATAATGTTATATGACAACTTGTTAAAATTTAGAATCACCCAACAGATGAATTAAGCATGACTATGGGGGATTAGTTTGATTGTGTTATTGAGGTGGGAAGAACTTCCCACTGTGGGTGGCACCACATCCTCTACCTGGGGAAGATATTCTCCCCATGGGAGTAAGAGGAGTTGAGTAGCAACATACATTCAACATTCTCTGCGTCTGGATTGTAGATGCAATGTGAGCTGCTTCTTCAAGCTCCCTTAAGTTGCTTTTGTCCGAGTATTTCAGCATAGCTACAGGAAAAGAAACTGAGAGAGGATCTCCATGAACAACTCCAAACATGGAATATAATCTATTTTAGCTTACTAATGCATACAGCCATGTATGAAAAGTGGGGTTCCTGGGAATATAAAGAGGGAGGGTGAGATATGGAATATCAACCAGCAGAGAAAACCCCATTAGTACCATCATTGCATGGGTTCCATATGGATATTTGTTTTCCAGAGCCTCTGTCCATGAGACTTGGTCTGACATCTACAGAGGGAGTTGGAAGCTTAAATTTAGAGAGACTCCGGCATATGCATACATTTGCTTTACAGACCCTACTTCTTGCAGGACAAAACCTCAGAGGTGAAGTTACTGATGTAGAAAAAAAATTCACCCTGTAGAAAGAGACTTAGTATCCAGAGTAATAGACCCTATCTCTGTATTGTGTATGGTCCAAATCAAATAAGTTCCCCTTTAAGGCCTTTCCTTATTATGCAAGGATTATCAAACAGGAGTAATCATAAAGTCAGTAAGGTTTCTTCCAACCCTGATTATCTTGTAGCAGGGTCATTCCTGGTCTCTGTGATAGTTAGCCTTAATTGACAACTTGACCTGATTGGGGGTCACCTAGGAGACACACTGCTGAGCATAGCTGAAAAACGGAAGACCCACTGACCCAGTCTGAGTGTGAGCAGCATGGTCCTACGGGCTGGAGTTCTAGATTTAATAAAAGAGAAGCAGCTGAGAAAGCATCCTGGTCTGATACTCGACAGCAAATACAATATGACCAGCTAGTTCATATTCCCGCTACAGTGTGCTTCCATCCATGATGAAATATAACCCTCAAAATTGGGAACCCAAATACTCACTCTTTCCCTTACATTATTTTATCACATATATTGCAACAGGAATAAGAAAATAACTAATATACCAGCTTTGGCACTGTTTAACACCTATGCTCCATGGATGTTGAAGACATGCTAGGTAATGTTGATTAGAGATGAACAAAATGTCTTCTCATCATGAGCTTACAATGCAACAGAAGAGAGATACACAAACATCCATTTGTGATTTAGAGTGGAGAGGGCCACTGCTGATTTGTAAACAAGGTATCAGAGCATTCTAAGAAAGAAGGGCCTGTGAGTTCCTGTCCCAGAGAATTTGAGAGGGCATTAGAGAGCAAAGGACTTTGAACTTGGTCTTGAGAAAAGAGCAGGATTTCATCGGTCAGAAGAGTCTGGTGGGTTTGAATGAATGGCAATGAGAAGCTCTACAGGGGATAGAGAAAGTTCTAGAATGCTAACTGGTAATTATGTAAAGAGAGATAAGGGGCCTGCTTCCTAAACAATGAAAACAAAACTGCAGAGCGAATCCAGCTAGTTTTCTGAGCAACCAGAAGCCAATTATTTTTGATCCATCAATTCTTAAAATGTTTTTGTTGGTGGTATTAGTTCCTGTAGATGAAATTGGAGGCACCTAACAAATAGACTTGACAACTACACACTTCCAAAGAGGTGATACAGGACCACCGAGAAGTGCTTAACAGCAATGAGAATATATCATTCTGTAAGGTATTTACTTCATTCATACCAGGAATGCCAGCAGAATGGGCAAACATTCCCCAAGCAGCATCTATCCTGACTCTTCATTTCAGGGTGTTTTATAACATCATCAACCTGAGTGAAGCACCTAGAAAGGATAGCTGGTGGTTTTCAGGTTGAAAATCAGTGTCTATTGCCTATTGTGGGAAGCTGACACCTCATTTTTTAAGGATGACATACCATTACAAAGATGCATTGAAAGGTTAACATTCAAGCACACTCTTGAACATCTTAAGTGGCATAGCAGTGTGAGAGGGACTCTCATTAGGTGTAATGGCTCTTCTACCTTGAAATGCAGGGAAAGGACACACGCTCCAAGAAACAGAATCTATGTTGGGTAAATAAAAAATAAATAAAATAAAATAAAAAACATTCAAAGAAACCAGGACAAGCAAGATTTTGTTTCTGTTTCAAAACGCCAAAGCCTTGCACATCTGAAATTAAATGAATGGGGGCAAAATGTGAAGCTATGCACAGGTCTACTGGGGCTCTAAGAGACCCTTTACAATGTGACCAGTACATCGTGCTGCTGTCCACACACAGGAGGACTCTGTGATTTTGAGACAGTGACATTTAGTGGCCATCATCTTGAGAGTGTCTAAGAATGCCATCCACTCACCTTGTGTGAGCTAAAGGCTTTCCCTGCAAAACCTCCCCTGAGAAACGGGGCTTTATGTTCACTTTAAGGGAAGGAGACACAGATACCTCAACATTGTACCCAAAGTTCCATTATTTCAATGATGGTCCTGGGCTATAACAAGGGTCTCTGAAATCAAACGGAGCATCTCTCTGCTGAAGACTAGAGGCAGTGTTCCCTCTGTTTCACTACTGTAAATCTATGAAGTATTGGAATCTGAACCAAGTGCCTCATTTTTTTTTTCTGACTGAGTTCAGCTTGTGCCCTTTTAGTATGCTCCAAATAACACCCTCTCCCAAGCCTCTTGACCATTTTAAGTTTGCAGTCAACTTGCCTCAACAACTGTGGGCCCTGGTATTTCTGTTCTCTATTGAAAGGGAGTCACTTGATAACCTTTAAAATCCTCCTTTAAAGAAAAAAGAAATAGCCATTTAGATTCCTGCTGCAGCCCTCATGGTACAGCCTGCCTCTGAGCTGCCTCTCTTGGCCCCCATGCTCCTTGGGCTTTGTTAACAGCCTCTCTTTCAGCTGAGGGTGAAGAATGATAATTCAGCTAGTTGCAGGGGCTGCAGGAGGCAAGCCTGAAAGGTTTCCAGAAGGCCAGCAGGCACAGAGCACGTTTTCAATGCACAAGGGCAAAAGAGTCAGGAGTCATTTCTCTCAAGTGGAGTTTGTGTGTGAGAGAGAGGGGGCGGGCAGGGAGAAGAAAGGAGGGAAAAAAGAGAGAGAGAAAGGGAGGGAGGGAAGGAAAAAGAGAGAGGGAGAGAGAGAGAGAGACTGTTATGGCCAGGACAGGAATACATCAATATGAGTTCTTTTAAATAATATAAGCTCTTTTATATAAATTCAACATTTAGACAGCATCACAGTTTACAAATAGATTTACAGACTCTGAAATCTGCCCAGTTTCAAAGTTCCATGTTGAATCCAGCATTTCTAGAATAAACATTTTGGAGAAAAAGGATAGAAATTGGGACACCACCATCTTTTTTAAAGACAGCAACCTATCTAAAGTGTGGTTTTGACCCTGTGGGAGGAAGGCTGCCAGGGATGAGTATGATTTAAGGAAGACCTTCTCACCTCTATGCCAAAAACTGAAACATATCAAGACCCAGCACCCAGACTGCAGCATACCCATGTACATAGCATGTACAAGAAAGAACAGAACCAAATTTCATAGAGTGACCCCATGCACAGGAGAGTATCAGAAAGCAGTGATGCTAACCACTTGCTATGGTTTTCTTTTGTCCCTTTGAGGTTTCTAAATTTTCTTTCCACTGACACCACTAGAGCTAACTCTAGAGCTTGGTGCCTATGACCCACTTAAGCTCTCTCTTCAGCCATCAATGACCTCCTTCCCATAGTTAAGACAGGCTCTACAGTCCAAAAGATTGCACTAAACCATTAGGAAACTAGCACAGAAAGGAAACTGTGTGAACCTAAAGTCTGTATATGAGTACACATTTAAGAAAGAGAACACTGTCTAAATTGTATGCTTCTTTTCTTTCCTATAATCTCTTTAATTCAGGCATTCATACCTACATCACCTCAGAGCATACTGTCCCCAACTTCAAATTGATCAAGTTAAAACCTGAAACATATCATGCACAAGTGCAGAATCTCATCCTGCCATCTAAAAGAAGGAATTCTGACATAGGCTTCCACCTGGAGGAAACCAGAATATAATATGTTGAGTGAAACAAGCCGTTCATAAAACACAATTATGAAGACAGGCATGGTGCTTCGTGTCTATGGTCCCAGCATTGGGGAAGCTCAAGCAGCAGGCTGGTATGACTTTGACTTTAGCCTGTGCTATGGAAGGGAACCCTCTCTCAAGAAAAAAAGGAAAAGAAATAAGGATGGAAGTAAAGAAGGAAGAGAGGCAGGCAGGGAGGGAGGGATGGAGAGCGGGAGAGAGGCTAGTTCATGATTATGTTCACGTGAACTTCCTAATGTAGTAAGATTCATAGATAGAAAGAATAATGATTCTCAGCAACATATAGAACTTCACACACTCAATTTAAATTGTCTTTTAATTAAACCAGTGTGAACTAATACAGGAAAACACAAAGTTAGCCATATGAATGAGATACCATTTGGTATTTCTAATGTATGCATTCTATACTTGGCTTAAACATATTGATCTCAAATATTTATTTCTTAAGGCCAAAATTTATTTTTCAAAATTCTTTCTTCTGGTTTTCCAGAAGTCACATAATGTAATTGCTAGATACACATAACTACTATGTGATAGCATATCAGCCACTTCTTAGCCACACGGCAACCTCGTATTGATCACTCAACCTTCACTATGCCTTCCTTCAGCCATCTGTCAGTGTTAACCACCAAAAGACTAAAACTGTATAATAAAGATAGTCAGTTTGATGTATATGTCTTATCACGTGAACATTTTTAAAACCAAAAATCTGAGTGCCTTTCAAGAGTGACTTGGCCTTTGTGCCCAGAGCCATTACCTTCCCTGACCTTGACAGTTTAGGTCCTACCCCTGGAGCTAATGAGTTACACAGTCCTTTCTCTATCTTGTTGGAAGAAAATGGGATTTAAAAAACTAAATTTCAAGTTTAAATAGAAACTCACTCATCCCAATAGTGTTGGCTTTATTCAAATTAAGAATCGGGGATGCCTGTCAAGGTGAGCAAGCGGCAGAGAGCTGGGCACTCTGGCATGAATAGCTCTCAAGAAGACACATCGCCAGATGAATTACTGAAAAGTGGCAAGATCTCAGTTCCTTGGTGTTAATTAATTATCTTATCCATTTGTTCTCCTAGTCATTCAATCAATAGCATTTTCCTAACACCCCTCTGAAAACCCTACACAATAAGATATGTACTTCTTGCTTTCTTTCAGCTAATAGGAGGGGGAAAATGTACTCACAGCTAGCTAATCAACAGTAGAGTCAGCTGCCTTTTATTAAGCACCCACAATAAGTTAGGAACTAGACAAATCAAGCTAAACAACCATGAGTTTCTAATTTAATTCTGCTTCCTGTCTAAGCAAGACCAAAAAGCTATTATTTTTCATCTTCACAACAACCCATTTGATTCCTGTATTAATCTATCTTTCTAAATCATCCGTTCTGGCCATCCATAATGCTGGCTCACAAACATCAACACTCTTTCATAAACACATGGCCTTGTATAGCTGTACATGGCATTAAAGAAAGGAGATTTTGGTATCCTAGAGGTGAAGGTGGCCCAAGAGAGAGAGTGAGGTAAAATGGGGAACAAGGAAGAAACCCTGGCAAAGGCCAACGCCAAAAGAAAGGTAGATACTTGGCAGGACAAGAAGAGAGATGAGCTACCAAACTTAAGGGAGGGAAGAGTTCAGACCTCAAAGTCATGGCTAATTCCATCCGCTGTTGTTAAGTAGGATGGGAAGGAATAGAATGGATGCAGGCTCCCTGAGCTTTTTAGAAAATCGTCTTTATAGAATTGGAGTTGTAAAAATGACCCAGGAATAGAATGGGATACAATGGAACAGATACGTGGTCTGTTCTTTTGAAACAAGTGTTCAGGAGATGAAGTCGATATAGAAGAGTAGCCCTCAAAGGAGCCAAGATTTAAACATTGTAGTGCTGCCTATTGAACTTGGGCTAGAGCTGAGCACTTATAAACTGAGGCAAGAATATTTATACAGGGAGTACAGTGGGGATATATGGCTAACGAAAGATGATAGGGGAAAGGATGGTCCTCAGGAGGTGACAAATGGAAGGGGAGAGAGAGACAGAGACAGAGAAAGAGAGAGTTTTACATAAAAAAGGAGGAAATATTCCAGTCTTCATGGAGTCCATTCTCTACATCATCATGGAAAGGCCCCATACAGAGTGAGTAGAGAGAAACTACAGAGAAAGTGTTGGTGGGATATGTACAGGAAAGAGACTGTTTGGCATAGCTCAGGGATAGCTTCCACAATGATCCTCCCTAGATTCCAGAGGGCACCCAGTTAACCCTGAGCAGCCAAGTGCTCTGACCCTTGTGATGTCTGTTACCCTTGGTTTTCTTCTTCCCATTTAGCTTAATAACCCAACAGCTCTTGTGTGTTGTTTTTCCTGAAGACAACGGATCATTCTGTAAGGTGGCTAGGAAAATACAGAGCTCTTAATGACCAGGCAAGCCAACCTTTATTCTCAGTAGTTTATGCAAAGCTCATCTTCTTCATTCTGTCTGTTTCCTTGTTTGAAGAAGTTTCAATAAACCACAAACCACGCAAAGTGCAGACATGAAGCAAACCTCCCTCCCCCACTGTCTATGAAGAGGTCAGCAGCCACCTGGTGGGCAGGAGGCCAGAAAGAAATCAAACTCTCAGCTGGTGGGTAGCATGCTCTGTCTGCCTGTCTTGTCACCTCTGCTATCTACAGCTGGAGCTGATGGCTCCAACTGAGAGACTCCACAGTATGCCTCGAGGAAGATCTGACCTCTCCCAGAGGACCTGATGTCCATTCTTGTCCACTGTCAGCTTAAGACTTGAACATCTTGGACCCTCACCCCCTCCCTTCTCCTGTGATCTCAGTCTCTGCCTCATTTGCAAAACAACCCCACTGTGAGACCAGACTGAGTCCCTGGCTATATGACCAAATCAGGAAGCAAAACATTGCTTCCTTTTACCTTCCTGGTCCCTATGTAGCAAGGCCATCCTCCCCGGCCCCCCTCCCGCCCCCATCTCTAGCCTCCTCCATGAGTCCCTGGCTGCGACATCAATTTTGAATACAAATCACAGACAGAAGCCTACTTCTGAATGTTTCTTGCCACTTACTATGACACCATTGTATGCCAAAAAGGACCTCCCAAAACTCACAGGTCAGAGGCAGCTCAGGTCTGAGTTTGAATCAAAGCTTTGATACTTAAATGAAAATCACTTAAACCCCCAGAGACTGACTTAGTTGCCAATGAAGCCTCCCCAGCAGGATTTGTGGGATAATAAGTTGAGATGATGCATAGGATACACCTGGCATTCGGAGGCTTTGAATAGATGAATTCCGCCTACCTGTCCTGAATCTTGAAGAAGCAAACAGGCCACTGTGGGACTTTGATCTAGGCTCCATGGGATTTCCTAGAGGAAAGGCATTAGAACTTTCCCCAACATTGAGCATGCCAGCAACACAAGGCTGCCCACCTCCTCAAAAGGCTTGAAAATATATTCTGATATAATCAACAACTGCTTGTGACAGTTCCCTGCATCTTGACACAAATTTGCTTCTGAGGAGGTTGCATGTGTTCCTCCAAATTAAATAGGAGACTTGGGAGCTGGTGACTATTGTCATGATATAGGCTCAGAAACCACCCACCCATTCAATAAGAGACTGCCTACAACCATGTGTCTCCCAGGGCCACAGGTCAGCAGCTAACCATATGTTATTACTGATGGAATTGAAGGGACAGGGACAGAAACATCTGTAGTTCCTGCCTTCTGAGCCACACTGAGGAATGCTTAAAAGAACAAAGGGAAGGGTGAAAGAACTCCGCCTTCTGAACTGGATTCCTAGATCATTATAGTGGGACTCTGGTGGAGTAACTTTACATCTTTGACCCTCTACTTCCTCATCTGCAAAGTGGGCATTGTAACACTGCCAGAGAGAACGATGTGGCCACATGAATGGCATGGTTCCACCCTTCTATACCAGTGAGAACTATTATAATTAGCTAGATTTGAGTGAGCAGTTCATGAGCTTGGAGCATCTGGACAAGAAGAGAGCCAGGTGACATTATGAAGCATGCTCTGGGATCAAATACTGCTGGTGCTCTTGTAATATAACAGTCTGGCAACATGCTCTAGACACATATGCATTGTTACCATTCTAAGGGAAAAAAGCTGGATGTCATGGAGAAGTTAACCGACACATTGAGGTCAATAGAAGACTATGGTCCCATGTGCCTGCTGCCTGAATACCTGGCTCTGCCAGGGCCTAGAGACATTGCAGAAGGATTAGAAGTTCATAGATGGGCCAGACTTCTGCCCAGACAATGCTGAGAAGAGATAACGTACAGTGAGAAAAATGTATGTCACGATCCACTTTCCAATACCCACCTGCCTGGAACAGACTCTGGAATGAAATGTCATCTAGAAATAAGGCGGATTTATCTAGGATTACCATAGAACACAAATCAAGAGATTCAGTATGTTCCTACTTGTGACTCCAGAGTCCAGCAGGTCTTGGCCCTTTCTGCATTCTGTTTGCTACATCTGCAATGCTCTTGCATTTCCTTGATCTGACCAACTTCTAATTGTGCCTCAGGTTCTCTATAACATGCACTTTGGGGAGGAATCTCCCTAGACATGTCCTGGGCTCCTGCAGTGTCCTGCATTCCTTCTGTATCACCATTCTTTCAGTTCAGTTAATTGGGTATCCTTGCCAGAACTACATACTCCAAAAAAGCAAGGACTGTGTTCTCCATCCACATTGCAAGCAACATCACATCCAACCCCACAAAACAGTAATCATCGTCATCTAAACACACCATCGTTAAATGGGAGGATGTGACTTACACATGGGTAAAAGGCAGGTGATGGGTGTGGTCATACACACATCTCTGGATCTAGGCTATTGTTACATGTGTCTCTGAGTGGGTCCAATGTTTATTCATCCATGCAGCATGTGTTTTGTGTGCCAGGCTCTAGTATACTCCCCCAAAGTCACAGAGGATAACAGAAACCTGACAGTATTTGGAATATACTTTTTTTGTGTGTGAATGTAATAGAATATGGAAGCTGTTGTCCTGGAGAGGCAAGGTATACAGAGAGCTTGAGGGTAAGTAGTGTGGGTAGTTCAACCTAGACCCTATAGGAAAAGCTTGTATGTCAATAAGGCAAAACCTCCCAGGCATCAACAAATCACAATATACACATGACAATAGGGCAGTGGGTAAAGTTAACTATAATTCTAATCTTAGATCATATTTGGCTACTGTATAAAAACCCTCAAGAAATTCTGTGTTTTTAATGAAGACCAGGATGCAGAGCTCCAGACTTCAGCCCCAGCCCTATTTTTCTGTTGGTGGGGAGTCTGCTGAGCAGTACTGAAGCCACTGGCTGCAATTTAAATCCTGAGTCCCAATGAGTGTCAATATCATTGACAGATGCCAAGCCATGCTGGGCTGTAACCCTCAGCTTTCCAAAATGTCTGAAACATGACAAATAGAGACCTTGATTAGGAAGGGCGTTGTTTTAGGGTACCCTTTCTAAACTGAGAATGTTTTCATCAAACCAACCATATCTCCCCCCAAAAATGTTCCTTCCTTCTTACTCAGATGGGATTAGAAAAATGACCCAGCTCTGGGCTAAAAATATGAATGCTTTATGTTCCTCCACGGGGGGAAAATAAGACAAGAGAATCTATGAAAGTAACAAGGAATTTCATCCTTCAGTGGACTTCAGAATGGATATTTTAGACTCAGCCATCCATAAACATTGGATAATGTCATAGTCTTGTACTGCAGAATGAATTCCACAGAACAAGCCACAAATCTGCATTAGGATCAGAGAGGGGAGCCTTGCTATGTGCTTTTAAAAATCAAATGATGGCTAGCCTTCTCTGTGCCCAGGTAAACATATTCCTCAGGCATCAGCCAACTGACCAAACCGTATAGGATCTGAATAGCTTGCTCCCGTGGATGTGGGGATTCTGATGAGCCACAAAGCCAGGCTGTACTGCACAGGTGCCTGAAAGTATCCAGGGCTCGGAGCTGAAATTCCAGTCATGTCAGACCCTGTCTGTGACCTGTCTTGGATTCTACTGACCACAGCTTTTAAGGTGCTGGGCAATTTCACACTACTTTCTGCCCACATGTTATCTCCTACCATTTCTATTCCATTCTTCCTTAAATTCCCAGCTTAAGAGAGCAAGGCTGTCTGTTTTCCTCCTCCGTCCTCTATATAACCCTCAGGATTCTGAATTTGCTGTCCTCTCAGCCCCGTTCATTCATTTCCCAGACCTTCAGCCCTCAGCTTAAACAGCACACCTTGCAGGAAGCTCTCCTGATCCCTGGTATGGATTAACTGCCTCTTCTGCACTGACATGTTGATTCGAGGCAGCAAACGCCAAGCCCTTCCAAATGCTCCATGTCACCTCTCTCCAGGCCCACTGTGTCCCAGCACCTCTGCCCATCCTCATAAGAAAATCAAGCTTACTCGCATGCATTCACATCTAGGCCCTTTGCCAAATGGCTAGGTCCTTCTTGTCTGAGCCTGCCAAGATGCTCTAATGCCTGAGCTACTGTCCACGCAGTATCCCCAGCCACACTCTCACCTTTGTAATACTAAATTAAAAAAATAAAAGCTTCCTCCTCTTTCTCTTCTGAGGATCAACTCAAAAGGAATGTCACATCCCAGACCAGACTTTATACGACTGCTTTCTCCAGACTGTGCCCCTCCTTTAGATCCTGGTGACACTCTAGTCCCTTTTACCTCTAATGCAAGTTTAGTCATAAGCATGTACCCAAGTAGATGGATAAGCCTATATCCCAGCTCAATATTTTTAAGCAGAATATCCTCTTGTATTGTTAATGGTTCAAAACATCTATTCACAGCCATGGCAGTAGTATAGCTCCAAACATGCAGAATTGTCCCCTGATTTTGGAGGGGGCAATGAGAAAAATGAAGTAAAAGGGCTTCCTTCCTCCCTTTTATGCCCTAGGAACCCAAGCCCCGCAACCTCATCTTTCACCCCATCTTCTTCTTGGAATCTTATATCTGTGATCATCAAACACCAAGGCAAACATTGATGATTATGTCTGCATGTAACCAAAGCCTGCCATCATCCCAAAGAAGAGGGCAGGTGTGAAGACTAGAACGGAGAGGAGCCCAGTGTATCTTCGAAGTCCCTCCTAACTGTTTTACTCATCAATTTTATCCCCCACAACAACTTGAGAAGCCAATCCATTTTCCCCATTTTATAAAATAAAAGAGCCCAGCTAAAGAAAGCCAAGCATTCAAACTGGTTTGGGGGTTTTGAGTTTCAACAGGCTAGTCTAAAGCTAGTGCTCAGAGCTTCCATTTTTGTCTCATGCCTTTGCATGAATTTCCTGCAGTACACATTTGGATTCTGTTGGAGCTTGGAGGGACTGCAGAGCCCATAAATGTTTAGATCAACTTATCAACGGCAGGCTCTCTTACAACAGATCTTTTTCATCCCTCCTCCCCTGTCTTGCCAGGCTGACAGAGTGGTATATTGGATTTCCACAGTCATCTTTCATTAGGAAAAAATATATATGTTTTTGATCACCCTCTGCCTACTGAAAATTGCAAAGGCTGAAGATCAAGTTGCCAACTGGAATTCCATTCATCAAGGAGATAAACATCACCTATCTACTCCCCCACTGCCCTCATCAGAGAGCACATCTGCTGGTTGGCAGCTGGTGGTAGGACAAGAAATCTTGAGGCTGGGCTCGGGAGACCTGGGTTTCAATCTTGGCTTATGTGACCCTGCCACATGACTTTAGGCAAGTCACTTTCCCAAATATGATTTGTTCCCCTGTCCATAACGTTAGTGGGCATCACTGAGTTACTAAATAACTGAAGAAGTGAATTGATGAATTAGTAAATCATGTAACCTACCACCCATGGTCTTGCTCCAAACTGTGTCCCTACAGGATTTTCAGAAGCATTATTGGTGAGGCAGATGGAACATATGCATATGTGTAGCATTGAACCTTCTCAGTGTCCTGTTAACTAACAGGTGGCTCAAATCACCCATACTTTCAGCAGGACTAATAGTAGAGTGTGAGCTGTACAGGTGTGGAGCCTTCCTCTTTTTCTTCCCACTTAAACCCAGTTGTATCCATGCACACACAGGTGTTCATGTGCAGCAGGGGCTTTCAATAGCTATGGCCAGTGGATTAGGACATAAATGACCTCTCAAGGTCTCCTCTGGCTCCAGATTCTCTGATTCAATAACAGTCCCCGTGAATAATAGATCTGCTCCCTGACACTGAGAATGATAAAGGGACCTGGCACGGAGTCCTATTAAGATAAATCACATTTAAGTTTAGGAAATTATATGTTTGAATCCTGTAATTTAATGTCACTGTGATGCCTGAAAGGAAGGAAAGGGAACTCAATTATGGGCTAATTAGACCAAGCAACTCACAAGGCCTTGGTTGCTTTGCTGTCTCTGCTGAAATGGAGTTAAGCCCAACCGTACTCAACTCCAACCCTTCTAGGGCTCAGCCTTATCTGGCCCACCTGTAAAATGGGACAGTCGTTGTGCAAAACAGAAAGGCAAAAGAGTTTCACTGCAACAGAGAAGGAAAGAGCCCGAAGAAATATTCCAGAGTCCCAGTTCCATGCCACCAACACTACATGCTGTCTCTGACATGAGCCCAGTGGCTCTTGGCTGTGCTCTGCTCAGCAGTCAAGTTTCACAGGGTGTGGGAGCTGCATACAACATGGCGGAAAAGCTATGTGGGGTCAGGTTTGCAGAGAGGTCAGTCCTATTTTCACCCAACCTTCAGGAAGTGGACAAAGCATAAAACATCGCAAACCACAATCTTCTTTAGCCTTCCCTTCAACAAAAAATATTCTAAGCATCTCCCTTTGAGCTAACACTTCATTTCTGTCAATCAAAAGCTGTTTCACCACACCCTGTTATAACCCGCCTTGTTGAAACAGTTGGCTGTGGTCCAATCCAGCTTCTTCATTCCTCAGTGTCTTGTTAGACCAATGACACCCATGCAACTCTCTATGCCAGGTAACTAAGACCCTCCATAGAACCACTTGATTTCACATTGACCATTTTTCAGAATCAGCCACTGAATTTTCACCTCAATGAATTTCTGATCCTTGACTCCTGGAATTGTCAATTCACTGTTCCCACCAGGAGAGTATACCTTGGCTCTCCTGGGCTTTCTCCACTTTCTCCACTACTCAAACTCTTTACCAGGCACCCCTTGTAAGCTGAAGCTACCCACATGTAGTTCCTGAAGATTCAGATCCACATATCTAAGGAGCTCCTGAATATCGGAAATTTAACCCTTAAGGATAAACCATTTCATGTTATCTCATGAAGACAAGACAGCCAAAGCCTCAGTTGCTATGGTAGAGCATTTTCTTTCCAGCATCCCCCTCTCTCTGAATCCCATTTGATAGCAAATTTGGGAACATGAGAGAGTTGCTTGTTGAGAGGAGGTCACTGGGGAGGGAAATATTCTATCTATCAAGGTAAACAGGAAGGTCAAAATTCTCTTGGAGAAATAAATGCTTTGAGTGGCTCTGTATTGGAATGGAAATTAAAATTCACAACAAAAATAAGTGTGAAAGGATGGATGAATGCTGTTCCAGCAGTGTGGATACCATGGGAAGAATGTGAGAGAGGAGACCTCTGTTAAGGATGTGCTCCTTTCATGGCAATGGAAGTAAGAATGATCAAACAGAGAGGGATTGGAGGAAAGATGCAGGTAAGATGAATGGAAACTTAGTGTCTAAGTGGAACATAGGTACAGGGTTCATAGGTGCTTCCATAGGTGCCCATGTCAAAGCCCCCAATGCATAAGCTCAGAAGGGTGCCACAAGGCACTTGGCAAAGGACACTTATGATAGTGGAGCTTATACTTCTGAACCCAAGAAAAGCCATTTAGGGATACAATATGGACAAAAGACCTGGGAGCCATCTAGCCCACAACTCAGTAGCAAAGAGATGCCAAGCAAAACACACTTTGGATGTCTGGAAGTGGGTAATCATCATAGAAAGGCCTTCTTTGTGATGTTGTCCAGCTGAAGATGATGAGATAGCCTGTCCCCTGTGATAAATACAACAGATTTATTTACATAGGCGAGTGAGGCTTTCAGCTTTAATAACGTCAGAGTCATGGACACTGTAAGGATACAAAGAAGACATCATTTGAAAGTTGATTTAAAACTTTTGTGAATTGAGAAAAAATAATCTTTAACTTTTCATTTTTCCTTGGCCCCTAGGGTAGCCCCAATAGTCAATATTGACTGAAACAAAAATTAAAATTAAAAGTTTATGAATTTAACAAAAAAATGCAGATGGTTAAAAATGGAAACAGTTTTGCTTTTCACATGATTTACAAGCAGATAGCATTGAGGCTTTTGAAGTTTATAAAGCTCAAAAGGGCACTGAAGCTTCTGGAACATGCTGTATTCAAACACACCCTTTTCCATCCACACTGTGAGGTTCCCAAAAAGGCGCGAACCACTGCCAGCCCCATTTTACACACAGAAATCCAGAGGCTCAGGGAGGTTCTGAGACCTGCAGGGAATAATTCTGGAGTTGAGGTCACTACCTCCTGGGACCCACATGAGATGTAAGTCATGAAAAGCTTGAGGGAAAACACCTTCAGATCAGGACATGGCATCTCTAGACAGGCCTGCCAGGCAATGTGCCTTTCAAAATAGCAAGGAATCCTCTCCAAAGAGGAGAGTGTGGACAGACTGCAAACCAAAGGAAAACAAAAACTGGGCCTGAAAGAAGATTCTCTCACAGCCCAGCAGAAATTCTGGGGGGTAATCAGAGAGATCACAATGACGCTGTGGTGTGATGGAGCTGAGATTGTTTATCTCTGCCCAGAAGGGCCTCTAGTGATGTTTACAGAGCCTGCACGGAGTGTTTTGATTGGAAGTATGCAGACCAGATGGGGAAGGGTTAAGGCAGAGTACAAAGGAAGACCTGAGTGGTGCAGGGGATGGAAGTGGAGGAGAAATGTGGGACTTGGTGAGAGGCAAGCTCCGTGTGGCTGCTCAAATATTAATCAACAATATATTTTAATGACATAAAACACCAGTGAGCTTCTGAAGGAACATGAAGGGCTTTGGGTACCTTTGAATAATAGTATTGTCACTCAGAGTTTTTATGGTCTCATCTTTGGCAAGGGCCTCAACATAACCCTAAGCAAATAGTGAGGGTGCTGTGCCTAAACTCTGAAATGTGAGCCAGGAGCTGTCTCCTACAGGCAAAGAACCTGCCACTCTCAAAGTCACCCTTGCCACCGTAGCATGCCTGCAAATACCAAAACTGCACACAGTTTGCTGTGGAGGGTCCTGCAGTCTGCCACACTTACCCATACCCTTTAAGGCTCAGGGAATATTGCAGAAGAGGGGGCAAGAAGATTTGAAGAGCCAGGGGATCAGAGGGAGTTTGCTGTGGGATTGTGTTTCCTAGTAATGTCAGCAACTACACGTATAAAATGTCACCAGTATGTCTGCCTAAATGTGAGCTGAACAAGGAAGACATCAAGAGCATGCCAAACTGGACATGAAAAAGACCATGATGCCCCAAGCCAACTCAAAGAACTACAGGTGAATGAGGAAAGCTGGGAGAGGGAGAGGTGGTCCTCCCCAGGGAAAGGAGCACTAACCAGTTGTCCAGTTTCAAGTGGTCATCCCTGAAAACATGCATACAAGTAACATTATATGGACTCAGGAGGTTATACTTAGGAATATATATGTTTATAAAAATATATGCATATATATGCATGCAATTGATGCAAGAAGAGATCATGATTTGAAGGAGAGGAGTGAAGGGTATATGGGAAGGTTTCATGGGAGGAAGGATAAGGAAAGAAGGTGGTAATTAAATTACAACCTAGGGGAAAAAAAAAAAGGAAAGGCTGGACACTGGGTGACATAGGCATAAAATAGAACCATTGGGATTAAGTTTTGAAAGCTGGGATATGGCTGGATTTAAGTTAGTGATAAATGTTAAAGAGATGCATCAAGTGATAAGATCCAAAAGAGCCTTCCCATGCAGTGATGGATAAAGCAGGAGAAAGGGATGGAAAAGGAAGAGAGGAGAAGAAGGAGACAGTCTGCCATATTTATATTTTTCTTTATTTTGTGTGTTTGAGTTTTTTGCCTACATGTGTATCTGTGTACCACATGCACTCTTGGTGCCCTTGGAAACCAGAAGGTGGTTTTAGATCCCCTGGAACTAGAGTTATAAATGGTTAAGCTGTTGTGTGCACAATGGAAACCAAACTCAGGTCTTCTGCAAGAACAGTATGTTCTCTGAACCAGGACCCACCGCCCTGATCTCGTATTTATGCAACTCTTCCCATACTGAGTAGGTCTGGGGTTCTTGTCTCTTTGGGGTAAATTGCAATACCTCCAGCTCTTGGATACTTCTCCCAGAAGAGTACGCAGCTCTGGGTTTAGGGAAGACTTGGCTTACTCTTTACACAATCTTGGGACTTCACCTGTTATTCTACACCAATAAAAAGGAATGAAATTGCAGTCTAATGAGGCCTTTGGGGGGCTACCCACGGGGAGATGGAAAGAATCAAAATTTACAGACTGCCTGTGAGAGTTGCTGGCTCCTGAAGGAAGCAAGAGCATCACTGAAGGCCATGAGAAGAAAAAAGGGATGCCAGCCATGGCACACTTGGCATGTACAGAACACCCTTAAAACTTAACCTTCAGTTAACCTTTAACCCCTTTGTCTTCTAAGAAGAAAGAGATTTATAAGTACAAGTTCTCTCAGGGTCAGCTGGTCCTCGGTTGTCATAGTAACACAGGGATTCCCAGACTCCAGAGGCCCAATCTAAGTCCTGTAGAACTATCTTCTTATGAGACGATGATCAGGTCAGAAGAATAAGAAGACGTGAGCACAGAACACCCGAAGGCCATATACATGTGCCTGTAGCAGAGCACAGAGTGGGTGGGAGTCACATGTAGAGAAAGCATGCCTGGCAAGGACAAGTGGTTCAAAGAGGCCCTGTGAAGTCTTGTGGCCTCTATTGCCTTGGGCTATAATAAGAATGGGAAGTGAAGGGTTTGGGGTCTGATTATGCTCATGTCTCCCCTTTTCCTGGCATTCAAGCAGAAGATGGGACTATTAGGAATAACATCTGCCCAATTCACAAGATTTGAAAAGTCAGGATGAAGAAAAAAAAATTGCTTTCAGTGTGGCCAATGCTATATAAATGTCTCTTCCTTTTTTTTTCTCTTGTGGAAATACAGGGTTATTCTTCACATGACCACATTCTCTTGTCTTCTCAAAGTGCCTGGACAGTTTGCACATTAATTAGAGACTAAAAGAGCCATAAAGCAGCTGGTAAGATTGCACACAAATGCTGTGTGGTAGAAACCAGATACCCCACCTCGAAAACAAGCAAACTGAAGCCACAGAGCTGAGAGAAAGGGTCCCCAGTCCAAGTTCATTAGCGTATCCTTGATGCTTCTTCATGGGATTTGTCACTTGTATCTCAGGAAATTAAGGGCCAGGCTGTCGACAAGAAAGCCCTTGGGCCTCTCAGATTCTGAGCTTGAAGACTGCATTTCTGGGAGCTTGAAATAAATCAGATTGATCCCAAACTCCCTTTGTTTAGAAAAATGAAATGCTTTATCCACTTTCCCAACAGGAAATCAGATTTCCGCCCTTGTTACCACTTCATCATTTCCTCTCTGCTGTTATCAAGATCATGGCTTCAGAGATGGTTAAATGTTTGTCACATTAATATTATTGTTCCCATTTTTCACATGCAGGAGGCTGACTGATGTTCACTGAAAACAGGGTATGAAAATAGTGTTGTTTGTACAGCTGCGTGTACAGGGCTTTGTGTCCACAGTCCCCAAGGTGTCTCTGATGGCTATCGATGTAGTCTCCAGAGTTTTGGAGATAATGACAGAGCAGAGGATGGTCCCTAAAGATGTGGTACATACAAGCACTTGCATGTATATATTTCCCAAACATGCCATCTGTCTGGTTACCACCCTTCTCCTTTTTTGATGACGTCAGCATCTCTCTCCTGAATGCTTTGATCATTTCCTCCATACTGGTAGCTGTGGCTCCAGTCACACCTTTTCAAAGCTCCTTCCCAACAGGAAATCAGATTTCCGCCCTTGTTACCACTTCATCATTTCCTCTCTGCTGTTATCAAGATCATGGCTTCAGAGATGGTTAAATGTTTGTCACATTAATATTATTGTTCCCATTTTTCACATCTTCCAAACAGCTTCAAGAGTGATTTTTTTAAGCTTCAAAATAATAATATATCCTCCCTGCTCTGGGTCCTTCAATGGCTCCCCGTCCTCCTTCAGATAAATCCTAGACTCAATCCAAAGGCTCAACAGAACTGTTCTTGATGTCTGTCCATCTATGTCTGTAGCCTCACCTATTACCTCAGCTGGCTAGCGAAGCTTGAACCTCCTCCAAGGACTCAATCCCAGTGCTCTGGTTCAGTCATGCTCCCTCTAACCACTGCTCTGGGCCTTCCTTCTGACCCCTGAGATGGCAGATTAACCCTAGCTACAAATTCTTTGATACTTCATCTACAAGCCTGTGTCTTCTCTTGTGCAGTCTGGCCTTTGTGACTAGTGAATCCAGGGGTCATAAAGTCCTGCTTGTTAAGAACCTGCTAGATGTTTCCTTCTCTCCTCTCTTTCCCAGAGCTTGAGCTCAGTAAACATGAGTCAAGTAAACATCTTGCCTGCCCTAACAGAGGAAAAAAAGACGGAATGTATGGAGAATCTTTGATACCATACAGAAGGGATAACTCTCTTTACTTTCTCAAACAAGACACGAGGCACATGCTAGAAGCTTCTTTGGACCAACCAAACCAGATTCGCTTGCAGCTCTCCTCTCTTGGTGCCACATGGAACAGAAGAGCCTCCTAACCCAAGGATGGTGAGATCAGACAAAATAATCGTTTAAATCCACTTCGTTTGAGAGCAGGTAACTATATATTAAAAGCCTAAACACTTCCTTTCCCTCCAGTTCATGCTGCCACTGTGTTCCTCTAGAAACTACCCCTCTCCCCATCAGAATGATCTCAGATACTACTTTCTCTTGCTTGCAGCATCCCCAGCCTTCTCATCACGAAAGAGTGAATATAAAACATGGAGGGAGGCCTGAAGAAATGACTCAGTGGTTAAGAGCACTGACTGCTCTTCCAAAGGTCCTGAGTTCAAATCCCAGCAACCACATGGTGGATCTGGTGCCCTCTTCTGGTGTATCTGAAGACAGCTACAGTGTACTTACATATAATAAATAAATAAATAAATAAATAAATAAATAAATCATTTAAAAAAACAAAAAACAAAAACCATGGAGAGCCGGGCAGTTTTGGCGCACACCTTTGATCCCAGTACTTGGGAGGCAGAGGCAGGTGGATTTCTGAATTCGAGGCCAGCCTGTTCTACAGAGTGAGTTCCAGGGTAGCCAGGGCTATACAGAGAAACCCTGCCCCCCCCCAAAAAAAAACCAACCAAACAAACAAAAAAAAACATGGAGGGAATCACCTAGAACAATAAAGAGATTTATAATTTATGGTAAGAGGTTAGTTGTGTCCTGCTATGGTTTGAATATAACAAGTCCTTCCAAATATCCACCTCCTCTATACAGAAGTGGATGCTCACAGCCAGCTATTGGATGGAACAAAGTGCCCCCAATGGAGGGGCTAGAGAAAGTACCCAAGGAGCTGAAGGGAACTGCAACCCTATAGGTGGAACAACAATATGAACTAACCAGTACCCCAAAGAGCTCGTGTCTCTAGCTGCATATGTATCAGAAGATGGCCTAGTTGGCCATCAGTGGAAAGAGAGGCCCATTGGTCTTGCAAACTTTATATGCCTCAGTACAGGGGAATGCCAGGGCCAAGAACTGGGAGTGGGTGGGTAGGGGAGTGGGGGGGGGGCAGGAGAATATGGGGGACGTTTGGGATAGCATTTGAAATGTAAATAAAGAAAATATCTAATAAAAAAAATCCACCTCCTCTATTACTCTTTTGGGATGCTCTGGAAAGTTTACCTGGTGGAGGCTAGCTATGCGAAGCAGGCCTTGGTGAAGCATCCTTACAGTGGTGCCTTCATTGCCTTTGTTTAGTAGCCTCTATGAGGAGACCAGTTGTAAGCCACCACATCCTCTCCACCACAAAGTTCTCCCTCACCACAGCCCAGAAAGAGTGGTGCTGCTGATCATCATGGACTGACACCTCTGAAGCAGAGCTGTGGTCTCGAATCAATTCTCCCTTCTTTAAGCTGTATCTGTCAGGCATTTGTCAAAGCAACGAAGAGCCTGAGCAGGACATAAGCCAAGAACAAGACCCAAGTTCTCAAGGCAGAGTTGAGCAACTACTGAGCCTGTGAAGGAAGATATCTATAGTACATTTCTCCTTAAGTTTAAGTGTAGTGGTATTTCCAAAAACCATGATGAGTGACCATGAAATCACTAATACTCTTTCACAACTTAGTATACATAAACATCACCTAACAATGGGATAAGACTATTGCTAACTACCTCTCTTGGTACTTGTATCTTCCTAAACATCAGGTCTAGACAATGTAGTCATATGCATTCCTTTATTCTCTTACTCAAGCATGTATGAAGTGTCTCCTATGCACCAGATGCTCCACCATTTGCTAGAGATATAATGAAAAACCCACAAGGTTTAGGGCCATATTAGGCAGATGGGAACCAATCAGAACCAACGCAGTGTTAATCAAGGAAGACTGTCCCCTGCAGGGAACTTGCGCTACAAGGAAGGAAATACCTGCATCAATCCTTTGCCCCAGGTCTCCAAGGATGACACTGTTCATAGCTGATAATTATTAAATTAAAAGAAGCAGGAGATTGGGGACAAAAAAAAGAAAGCAGCAACCATGGTGTGGTGTGGGAGTAAATGTTTGTAAGAGAGACAGACAGAGGCAAAGTCCTCCTGGGTACAGGGCCAGCAGTGTCAAGGAAGGTGAAACTGTTAAGGAGAAGGGGAGAGAGTTTTAAGCTGGTGGCAAGACCTAGAGTCAAAGGCTTAATTAAGAAAGCAGACATTTTAGGTTTGCACAAATAAGCAAGCAGAATCCTCTCAGCCCTCACGATCACTGCCGAGTAATTGCTTTAAAGCTGTGGTTTTCTCTGCTTGGATGATCCTTAAATACATGTTGATAAAAGGAATGAAGACACGGGGGACTGGAGATCAGGCTGTGCCTTCACAACCTCACTACTAACTGTCTGTGGCTCCATTTGACCTGAGCAGGTCAGTTTCTCTTGGCCTTCTCACCAACCCAGAGTGCCTGCGGAGGAGGCAGGGGATGAGGGTAGGTGTCCAATCAGATGGAGCCTAAGTCTCCTCTGGTCTCAGGAATCATAAGGCCCAGTTCTAAACTGTCATTATCAACCAGATCCATTGCATGCCTAATGTTAATGCCACCATGTATTCACTAACCATGTGATTGGACTTGAGTGTAGGAAGAAGAATAAAGAAAAACTTGAACTCTTTTTTCCCATACATTGAAAGTGAAAAGTTGTGGTTGGAGATGGAGCTCAATAGTAGATGACTTACACAGAATTCACAAGGCCTGGGATTTGATCCCTAGCACTACCAAAGAAAATTAAAAGATTTTAGTAATACCCCTGATTCTATGAGCGTTAGGACACACTGGTTCTTCATAGACTCTACTGATGCTGACTACAGGCAAATGGCCCACTATGAACAGTTCTGCAAAATGTTAGCACACACTGTGAGTCACCACATACAAGTGCAGCCTGGTCCTCCTTGCTGGAGTCCTTACTTTCTCCAATCTTACTTCTCCTAAAGTCCTTTGCATTCAGAGCTAATTCTTCTACTATTGTCACACCCAGCAGGGTGTAACATACTTACCAGTCTTCCTGCCACCTCACTATTCCCCCTGGGCTGGATCCCTGTGAGAAGAGGAAGCAAGCCTCTTTCTTAAACTGCTAGATCTTACAGTATGCGCCTGGCACACTGGAGACACTTCATGACTATTTTTTTTAAATCCATTTTTGAGTCATTTTAGCCATGCCCCTACATGACCACCAGATAGCTGCATGACCTTGCATGCATCTTTCCGGTCTTATCTGTAAATTGGACTCACAAGTATGTACCCTATTTATTCATCACAGGATACTAGGTAACTAGGTCCCCTGTTGCCTAATATACCAAACACCAAGAAAGAAAAGATACTTCCCAAAGAAGCCCATGCCTATCTAACATACAATGTGAAAATTATGATTAATAATACATGTCATATCCAAAACTTTTACCAAAAAAGCATATCTTAGGTACTCTTGCTATTAGCATGAATTAGGAATTAAGTAATTGTATAGGACAATAACCAGGTTAACTTGTCTAACTATAAAATCATCTCACCTTCTATATGTATGTCAAAACATCAGGTTGTATGTTTTAAGTATAAATAATAGTTGGTTTTATGAAAATGTTAAAAAAAAACAGGTTCAATGTTTTCAATCCTTTGGAACTTTTATTTTTACAGCTATTTCAAGAGTTCATTCAGGGCAGAGAAGCACCTGAAAAGTTCAGCATCCTTAATCATCAGGGAAATGCAAATCAAAACAACCCTGAGATTCCACCTCACACCAGTCAGAATGGCTAATATCAAAAAATCAGGTGACAGCAGATGCTGGCGAGGATGTGGAGAAAGACGAACACTCCTCCATTGTTGGTGGGATTGCAGGCTTGTACAACCACTTTGGAAATCAGTCTGGCGGTTCCTCAGAAAATTGGACATAGTACTACCGGAGGATCCAGCAATACCTCTCCTGGGCATATATCCAGAAGATGTTCCAACCGGTAAGAAGGACACATGTTCCACTATGTTCATAGCAGCCTTATTTATAATAGCCAGAAGCTGGAAAGAACCCATATGCCCCTCAACAGAGGAATGGATACAGAAAATGTGGTACATTTACACAATGGAGTACTACTCAGCTATTAAAAACAATGAATTTATGAAATTCCTAGCCAAATGGTTGGACCTGGAGGGCATCATCCTGAGTGAGGTAACCCAATCACAAAGGAACTCACACGACATGTACTCACTGATAAGTGGATATTAGCCCAGAAACTTAGGATACCCAAGATATAAGATACAATTTGTTAAACACATGAAACTCAAGAAGAACGAAGACCAAAGTGTGGACACTTTGCTCCTTCTTAGAATTGGGAACAAAACACCCATGGAAGGAGTTACAGAGACAAAATTTGGAGCTGTGACAAAAGGATGGACCATCTTGTGATTTCCATATCCAGGGATCCATCCCATAATCAGCTTCCAAACACTGACACCATTGCTTACACTAGCAAGATTTTGCTGAAAGGACCCAGATATAGCTGTCTCTTGTGAGACTATGCCGGGCCCTAGCAAACACAGAAGTGGATGCTCACAGTCAGCTATTGGATAGATCACAGGGCCCCCAATGGAGGAGCTAGAGAAAGTACCCAAGGAGCTAAAGGGAACTGCAACCCCATAGGTGGAACAACAATATGAACTAACCAGTACCCCGGAGCTCTTGTCTCTAGCTGCATATGTATCAAAAGATGGCCTAGTTGGCCATCACTGGAAAGAGAGGCCCATTGGACACGCAAACTTTATATGCCCCAGTACAGGGGAATGCCAGGGCCAAAAAGGGGGAGTGGGTGGGTAGAGGAGTGGGGGTGGGTGGGTATGGGGGACTTTTGGGATAGCATTGGAAATGTAAATGAGGCAAATACCTAATTTTAAAAAAAGATAAAAAAAAAGAGTTCATTCAGACTCATTTGGCCCATACATATACATGTCAATTGAAAATGTCAACAAATAGGAAAGACTAAAGTGAATAAAACAGGCTAAGATGTTTCCAAGTCTTCACCATACAGCTAAAACTCTTTGAGCAGATATATTTCTAAACAATGACAGGCCACATTGTTGACACAACATTTTCCTGTAAAAATGTTTAGAAGAACTGAAAGATGTGCTTGTTAGAACCTGGCTAGTCTTTGAATTGTTCAATTTGTCCTATTCACTACCCCCTATCTATAATCATTTGACTCTTGGGCAATAAAGCAACCGTGGTTATTTCTAGGAAACTTTCCTCTAAGTTTCTTGTGCCCTTTCAATGAGTTCTGATATGGATCCATAAAAAGACAAGGTCAAGTTTATTCCAGTGCTATATGGCTAATGACAACTATTAGATGGTAACACAACCTAGATTTGACCTACTAAGTGAAAATGTGCACCTTGAAATTGGAGAATTCTACTGTCATCCCACCTGCAGAACACACGAATAACCTTCTCTCTCCTGCCATCTTTTGCTTCATTCTGACTTTCAGCTGATAAGGTGGAGTTCACTGAAATGGTACAGGGCCAACTGTTGTAACCAGTCCACCAATCCAATACCAATCTTGTCCAGAAAGTCCTAGAATAGTATTTATCCAAATGACACTCACCAGGCCAAGGGCCAATGTGATCTTCATTCCTTCTGAGCCCAGTATTAGAGTTTTGTAAAATGAATGATTCTTGGCTTTTTCTGTGATAAATGCTCCCTAAAATGTATTCTGTTAAAATAGAGACCTCCCAGACATTGTATTCTCTTTTCAGTTCCTTCTCCCTCAGAAGCCCATTCCTCTCTCTCTCTCTCTGTCTCTCTCTCTCTCTCTCCCTCTCCCTCTCCCTCTCCCTCTCCCTCTCCCTCTCCCTCTCCCTCCCCCCCCCCACACACATTTGTATTTCCTTTTTAAGCTACTCAGTCTGATAAATTAGAGCTATTAAGGGACAGTTTGTTATCCTATCTCAGGTTACTATTCTGAGGGCTAAAATACTCATAAATATATGGATGCTTGGACTGTAAATGGGTTTAGTTTAGCCAGTAAAAATTTCATTTTCTCTAATACACATTTTTAAAGTATCCTGCAGAAATTCTACACAGCACCTTTCCATGATCTTCTCGCCATTTCTCCCATTTTTATCTGATAAAAGCAAATCCATCATGACTGTGCTTCCTGCTCTCTGCACCATAAATAACAGCCCAAGAAGGGGAACAACTCCCACAGCACAGGAGTGTCAAGTTTAACCAATTTGGAGATTTGTTGTTAAGCCTACTTGGGATGGGAGCCAAGAGTACCTGCACACCTGTCAGTGATCTCATGGCCTCTCCTGAGTTTGGACAAAGGCACCACTCAAAGTCTAAGAGAAGAGAAAGCTGTGGATGACTTCAGCAATCATTGTTGGGTAGAGAGTGAACTGGGATGGTTCTTACACAATGATGGCTTTCTTGGATACATTGCACATTACATCTCTGGCCCCAGTTAAATTACTGAGGAGGACTTCTTTTACTCTAGAAATGCTCTGGTTTGTGTGCTAAATGGTGTAGTCACTTCAGAGGTAGCCTGAGAGACACAGTACTCCATATTGCCTTTCAAATCCCCATTCCCCACAAGATGTTCATCTGGATAACTGAACCTTCCTTCCCATCCATTCACTACTCCCAACCTAGTCAGAGGCAACGTTTGCAAGGTGGACTAAAAGGGGGCCAAGAAGAGGAAGGAACAAAGATGGCTTCACTGAAAAGAATACTTTTAGAAACATGAGGTTGGTTTACACCATGGGGAAGACATTCAACATGAAGACATTCATAGATGGATGGATGGATGATAGATAGATAGATAGATAGATAGATAGATAGATAGATATGTATTCATTCTTAGACCAATGTCCCAAAGAATTACAATTCTGTGGTGGCTTCTCTCTCTGCACAATCACAACAGCCAGATTCCTTATAAATAATGTAACTGAAAGAGAGAGAGAGAGAGAGAGAGGAGAAGAGAGGAGAGAAAATAATCACTATTGGATAAACATCTCCTACAGATTCTGCTTTTCTAAGAGCCATACTACTTACTATGGTTGTTACGGTTGTTGAGGACTAGAACTGTAGGGATAGATGTGATCATTGGTTCTGATATTCCCGAACCACTGTTTCTAACCCAACCAGTGTTCCAGATGCTAATGACACTTTCTTCCAGTCTTAAAGAAAACACCAAGTGTCCCTAGAGTGAATTAGGGATCCAGCCTCTTCTCCTAACTTTGAGTGCAGGAATCTGCCTTCATATCGTTAAATGGGCTGGCTGGAGAACTTCAAAGCCAACGCTCTTGATTGCTTTCTTTACTCCCAGATTCTCTGTGGCCAACAACTGACTTACATCTGTGGAACTTCTCTGATCATTCCCTCCCTTTTGGACACAAAGATGCCACGTGATGGGATCAACACATAAGTAATAGACTCAATTTTAAGTCTCTTTGAACATCTGTTGATGTGTGAATTATAATAAGTTACTGAACCTCTCTGAATCTTGGTTTACCTCCCTGTGAAATGGGATTATTCACATGAACACCAATTGTATACCTATATCTTTTCCTCTGTCTCTAGAAATGTCTTCTTAGCACTTGGATGACATCTCCCTTCTGATACACTCTGTTATGACTTAATGACATACCACTACTCATTGTGTTCAACTTAGATTTCAACCTAGGGAAAAGTATGAATTACAGCATGGGTATTACTTTCCTCGATATGCTGCTGGGCAATGAAAAACCAAAATCAAACAAACAACCATAACACTATGAAAATGGTAGCAGATGGTAATAGGCAAGAGGCATGAGCAGGATCTTGAGAGCAGAAAAATGAGAATGGCCAAGAAAGAACAAGTACTTGAGAAGCCAACGTGCTATTGAGCGGGGACAGCTGCAAAGACTGATGGTCTGAGGTATTCTTCCACCTTTACAACACACACACACACACACACACACACCACACACACCACACACACACACACACACACACACACCACACACACACACACACACACACACACACACACACCACACACACACCACACACACACACACACACACACACACACACACACCACACACACACACACACACACACACACACACCACACACACACACACACACCACACACACACACACACACACACACACACACACACACACACCGGGCATTGATAGGGATGGTGTGGATAAGTAGATGATAGATAGATAGATAGATAGATAGATAGATAGATAGATAGATAGATAGATGATAGATAGAGGCAGTATGATGATGGTTTGAATATGTTTGGCCTAGAGAGTGGCACTTTTAGGAGGTATGGAATTAAGTTGTGTTTTTAATAACAGGCAAGTTACAGTAAGCAGTAATCAGAAGCAAGTGACCGAGGATTGTCTCAGGATGTCAAGGTTACAGCGAACTCTTCTTTTCCTGCCTTCCATAGTCATATGTTTTTAACTTAACTGGGAAGAACAGAAGGAAGGAAGAAGAGAGTGGAGAAAAAGGAAAGGAAAGCACCAGCTACTGCAAGATGAAGCTTCTTTTCTACCAAAGCTCTTCGATGGATGAGACACTAGTCCAGAAGGACCAGGGGATTTGGTGATGAATAATTGTCTTGCTCAGTGGCATTCAGTGTGGGTTTTTGCTCTGGTCCTAACTTCTCTGTTCCTCAGTGTTCTTTGTAGGCTGGAGATGAAAATTGCCGGGCTGGCTGGCACACTGGGTTGCTGTGGCGATGAGAAGGGATGGTGTATGGGAAAGCACTCATCAAACCGCAAAGTGCTTGACAAATCCTGGAGAGTGTAATTATTACATTCGTTAGTGTGATCATTCTCTCTTGCTCCATTATCCTCTGCTGGAGAGCTGCTCATCTGGCGCTGAAGTGCACTCAGGGCTTCTACATACACAAAGGGAAGTACATGAGGCTGTCCAGACCTGTTTCAACAGATCTGGCATCGAGCTATAACTGAATGGATACCAAAGTACCCAATGGACACAGGGGGGGAGGTATGTGTGGTCATAAGAGAATATCGTTGCACAACGGGCAATCCAGGATAGAATGTAACTTGTCCACTGTGAGCTTTGTGACATCAGAGTGCCACCTGCCTGAATCCCTTTCATTCACCTGTGAATGGAGAGTCACTCCAGTCCTAAGTCTGGTGGAGTCATTAGAGAGAATTTGACTCAGGTGTTATACTTACTAACACACTAGTGTGGACAATGCCATGTGCTATTGGTCATGGTATTTAAACAACAAGCCCTACAGAAGACAGGTCCTCTCCAAGCTAACATACAATATAGGAAACATAGGTTGTATGAAAGATTTTCAGAGTCAATTTCAACTATCTCAGTATGCTCTTATATATGTGAATGTTCATGGGTAAATGATGATGATAATGATGGTGATAAGGATGATGGCAATGATGGTGATGATGGTGATGGTGATGATGATGATATTTTTGAACAGTGTCTCTCTTCATAGTTCTGGCTTCTCTAGAACTTACTATGTAGATCAGGCTGGCCTCCAATTCACAGATTCATCTGCTTCTGCCTCCCAAGTATGGAGGGTTTAAAAACACATTTGAGCATGAAACCTTATTTAATGGACCCTCAGGATCCTTAAACCAAACATCATCCATGTTGACCTAAGATAAAGCAAAGGGTGGCTTGCTCTTAACCTCATCTCTCTGCTCCAGAACTCTTGAGCCCTTTCTCCATGAAAGACACATAGCATCATTTACATTCCTGCAGACCGCACATCCGTCTTACTCAGCTGCCTGTGCTACTGCCAACATGCCTCACGATGCCTTTTTTTTCATGAATTAATTTTATTAGTTTATCTATCCCCATCTCTCCTTCTATTCTTTTAACCATTCATTCATACACTCATTCCCATTTGACAGATATGGAAATTGAGGATTAAGAAGATGAGCTGTCTTACCTTAGGTCAAGGAGAGCTTAAACTCTAGGTTATAAATATTTAGGTTCAGAGTCTTCTAGTGTAGCTCTAAATTTAAGTCAGAGAGGAGAAGGGATGGAGCTCTGTGAAGATAGTAGAGCAGGCAAGCACACAAGGAAGTTTTGCCTGAGACTCTGCTGGTCCTTATGCACACCCCCATCTCGTAACAAGGCACTGATCAACATGGCTCTTTTTCTTTCATGTACTCTGTATACATATCTCCCTCCAAACAATGCAGGCCACCAACTCAGATCCCTCTTGGCCTCTCTCCTGCACCAGGTTATACATACTTCAGTCTCTGAACAATAATATATTTTCCTCCACCCATAATAACAAGGAAAATTTCGAGAATTTCTACTCAATCATATTCCCAGTGTATCAAGTTTGAAGAAAAGAAGGGCTGATCTTTTCTGAACTGATATTGGTGAACTCTGTCAAACAAACTTTGTCCTTCAAGCAAAATCTTAGGAAGATTTCCCTATTTATCGTTGAATGCCTACACATAATTGTGTATGTAAATTACTAAATTTAGGTGCACTGTGGGAAGGCACATACATATTAGGAAAAATGGATATGTGACATGATTTGTCAATCAAAACTGAGAATCTACCATTCTACAGCCCTTAGTAACAAGCCTCTCCTCTGAGATGCCACAGAAAGAGACTCCAGGCTGTAGCCCTCTCATCCATGTGGCCCACAGTCACTCTTGACACTATGTCTATCCCTTGTGCTATGTCTTTCCTCTGAATAAAGTTACCCTGCTAATTTTACAGATTTGTGTGAGCCCTTACTTTAATTCCTAGGATAAGAGCCAGAAAACCAAAGAAAACAAAACAAAACAAACAAACAAACAAACAAACAAAAAACCTGGCTCAGACCAATCCTAATCATCAGCAATACAGGGACATCTGAGAGTCCTACAGAACTGAAGAGTTAGGTGAGAAGAGAGGAACGTGGGCTTCACTAATCTCATGGATCAAGGCTGAGCCTGGAACCAGTGTTCCTCATTTTCATGTACTGAGATACCAGACAGACAGTAAACTTTGGCACCAATGAGAACTACACTTTGCCCAAGGATCCAAGATTTACTAGTTCCCAACCTACACTAAACCTCAGTTTACAGGAATTGTGATTATGATGCTTAATTTGTATTGAGAAGTAAATTGGATCAAGGGATGTCCAGGGGACTAGTGAAGCCCGCCTCTGGGTGTGTCTCTGAAGAACTGGAGTCAACCTAGTTGCCTATCCACAGATGAATGAATAATAAAACTTTGGTTCTCTGTATATGAATACTATTCATCTCTAAAGAAAACTGACACTTTGCCCCTTCTTAGAATTGGAAATAATCACCCATGGAAGGAGTTACAGAGACAAAGTTTGGAGCTGAGACAAAAGGATGGACCATCTAGAGACTGCCATATCCAGGGATCCATGCCACAATTAGCCTCCAAACGATGACACCATTGCATACACTAGCAAGCATTGGCTGAAAGGACCCTAATATAGCTGTCTCTTGTGAGACTAGCCCGGGGCCTAGCAAACACAGAAGTGGATGCTCACAGTCAGCTATTGGATAGAGCACAGGGCCCCCAATGGAGGAGCTAGAGAAAGTATCCAAGGAGCTAAAGAGATCTGCAACCCTGTAGATGCAACAACATTATGAACTAACCAGTACCCTGGAACTCTTGACTCTAGCTGCATATGTATCAAAAGATGGCCTAGTTGGCCATCACTGGAAAGAGAGGCCCATTGGACACGCAAACTTTATATGCCCCAGTACAGGGGAATGCCAGGGCCAAAAAATGGGAATGGGTGGGTAGGGAAGTGTCGGGGAGAGGGTATGGAGTACTTTTGGGATAGCATTCTAAATGTAATTGAGGAAAATACGTAATAATAAAAAATATTTAAAAAAAAAAAAAGAAAACTGAAGTTTAAAAATCGTAGACAAGTGGACAGACTTAGTATGTGGAACATTAAGTGAGGTCACAGAAACTCAGAAAGAAAGGGAGAATTCTCATCTGGAGGATCTAGCCAATAATATATGTATATGTACAAACAAATATATCTGTGGAAACAGTATAGCTTGAAGAAAGAGAAAAAAGAAGGCTAAATATGGGGGGATATGGAAGGACTGGAGGCCGGCAATGGACACACATACACACAAGGGATTGTATGTTTGTATGCATGTGGGGGTGAACTAATTGTTCTTAGTGTTCTTCTAGACATTATTCTGCCATGGAACTTTTGTTTCGGGTAGTACATAAACACATGAAACATGTTCAATACTAAAAGTCTAAAAGTTAGTATGATGCCTCACAGCCTCACTTGGAATATCAATTCTAACTCTATACAAGTTCATTAAGTTGCATGGACTTTGTACCTGGTTAATTTTGCTGTGTGATGTTTTTATTCATTTGCAAGGGTTTTTTTTTTTAATAATAAAATTGTGAGTGGGTTTCTATTATCTGTTTATTTATTAACTTATTTGTTTTGGGGGAAAAATTCCCAGGGGATTAGTGAGGTCTATCTGAGAGAATGTCTTTGATGAAGTTTCTAGAGACAATTAGATCATAAGGGCTTTGATTAATCAACAGGCTGTTTCCTTGGCAGATTTATAACACAATAGCTATTAGTGGGAGGTGAGGTCTATTCAAAGAGGCAAGCCACTGAAGGCAGGTCATGAGAGGTTTTAAGCTAGCCCTGGCAGCTGCCTGCATTTCCTTTTCTTCTGCTTCCTATCTGCCAAGGAGTTCCACCACTGCCCTGGTGCTCTCTGCCCGTGCTCACAAAGGCAGTCGAACCAGGGGCTAACCTTTTGAAATGCTGAGACAGAAGAAAGAAAGCCTCCATGTGTGTCACTTCCACCAGGGGCTTTTGTCAGAAAAACAAGAAAGCCGCCTATCACAGCGATAATGATACCCCTGGGTCCAAGAGCTAGGAGAAAGGAAAGAGGCAGTGTGCATAAAGGGCTTGATGATGCTTCTGGCCAGTGGGGCTTAAACCATTTCCTTCCAACCTGACCTGGTCTGAATGAAAAGTTTGGGAGAGAGGACATTAGTGAACTCGGAGAAGAGAAAAAGCATGAATGGGCAGTATATTGCTATTAATACTAATAATACAGCAACAGAAAACAAAACAAAACAAAAAACAAAACAAATAAACAAACAAAAAACAACCTGTCCTGATCACAGGCACTTATGCTTCCTAATGGATTAGGAACTCTTTTTCACTTGTTAACTGATGCTACATCAGCAGCCTCCCCTTTGCAGTAAGCCTTGCATACATTTTCCTTTGCCCTTCATTCATTAACAAAAAAATAAAGTATTCCTCATTAAAATGTGCCCTGCCCTTCAAAAGGGCACTGGGTCCAAGGATTTTAGCTGAGGACATGTGGAGCAGGAAAGCTTGACTAATTACAGTACTAATTACTTGAAGCATCTTCCATTTGACAATATAATCATGCCAAGTGAGGTGAAATATCTCAATTGCTCAGGAAAAATGGAGCAAGACCCCCCTCCCTTGCCTTTTCTGTTTTGGTTCTGCAGGCTGTACTATAAACCTCTTTCTTAAATCATAAGTCACTTAATGAAAAATTGAGCCACACCCATTTGATACCCTGACAGGCCCTGTGATAGCTTTAGTCTTTCTTCTAAGTACAGTGATGTAGGTGAAGCAATGAGGCTTGCTCAGAGGAAATAGAATATCCATGTCTCTAGCCAGGGATCCACCCCATAATCAGCATCCAAACGCTGACACCATTGCATACACTAGCAAGATTTTATTGAAAGGACGCAGATGTAGCTGTCTCTTGTGAGACTATGCCGGGGCCCAGCAAACACAGAAGTGGATGCTCACAGTCAGCTAATGGATGGATCATAGGGCTCCCAATGGAGGAGCTAGAGAAAGTAGCCAAGGAGCTAAAGGGATCTGCAACCCTATAGGTGGAACAACATTATGAGCTAACCAGTACCCCGGAGCTCTTGACTCTAGCTGCATATATATCAAAAGATGGCCTAGTCGGCCATCACTGGAAAGAGAGGCCCATTGGACTTGCAAACTTTATATGCCCCAGTACAGGGGAATACCAGGGCCAAAAAGGGGGAGTGGGTGGGCAGGGGAGTGGGGGTGGGTGGATATGGGGGACTTTTGGTATAGCATTGGAAATGTAAATGAGTTAAATACCTAATAAAAAATGGAAAAAAAAAAAGAATATCCATGTCTCCACTTGAGCTTTGTATTATCCTTGGGTAAAGTTCAATTCTCATTGAGGTGTGACTTCCAGCAGGATCTTTAAGAGTATTCTAGAAGGATCTGCGATGTGAAAGCAAGTGCTCATTCTTTCTTGTGGTCAGGGCTGGAGCATAGCACATTTGGAATGAAAGTCATTTCTGAGATACCTAAGATTCAACAGATTACAGGATGCAGAAGGGAAGAGGCTTTTTAAAAAAAAGTCAAATGTAAGAGGGACAAAGGGATGGAATCTTCACACCAAGCCATCAGAAAGCCTTCTAATAAAATGTCCCTGACTTTCTCCTCGTCTTCGTAGAATCACACCTTTCCACAGGGAAAAATGCCAGGTCCGAGGAGTGAACTGAGTTTGTGCTTAATGAAGGTCAACGGCCACATGGGCAACATGAGAATGATGGCTTTATGGGAATTGCAAACTTCTGCTCTCCCTAAACAATAGAAAAAGTCTAGAATGATCCCCCATGTACACAGTGCACAGTCAAGTTCAGGAGCTCTCAAATATCCTGTATCCACGATAAACTTCCTTTGCACCTTTAGAATCTCAGGTACACAGGACTACTGGCAGATTCACCTTCTGCTTCAAAATTCTCACCACAATTTTCTTAACTAGCCCAGTACCCAATATGCTGGCAAACATATTTCTGTAGAAGCATCCAGCAGATCAAGTCACAAGCAGATGTAGCAAATACATGCAATCTCTTATTGATTGGTGAAACCTACCTGGCATATTGATTCGATAAATAATCATTAGACACCAGTTAGACAAAATTATATTATGGCTTCAAGACCATCCTGTGCTTTATAGTGAGATCCAACAAAGAAAGAATGAAAGAAAGAGGAGGCAAAATAGAGAGGGAACAAGGGAGGGAAGGAAGGGAAGAAAGAAGGGAGGGGGGAAGGGAAGGAGGAAGAATGGAATGAATCAGAAAGAGACACATCATCAATTAGTGAGGTCCAGCATACAGATGTGTCCAGTTGTATCTTAAATGAGTTTTTGGAGACAATTTGGTAGCCAGGGTCTAGGGGATCAACTGACCTGTATTCTAAACTCTATTTTCAGTTTTAGACCTTACCTGTTTTTCACATTTAAGATGAAAATTTCAACCACAGAATTTCTGCCCTGATGCCCCTTTATCTCATCCATCTGTGATCCCTTGTGTACTTCATCCTATCACACATGTTTGTTCTTCATGTTCCCACAAGACCAGGTTTACATGAAATTCACCTTCACTTACAGCACAGCTCTTCTCTCCATAGTCTGGTGGTGCCTGCTGCAGAGGTAAAGAGTAGGAGAGGGAAGGATGGGAGATGTAGAGAGGAGAGCCTGCCAAGCACACTGGCCTAAAGCGCGGAGCCAGCCATCCACCTCCACTGGGCATCTGTTTCCAATGAAGCTAAAGAAATTCCTCACCCTACCCCTGTGTTCTCTCAAGGCTCTCCCTGTCTTGCCTCCCCTCTCTGGGCTCTGAGTCAAGTCAAAAATCCCCATGTCTTTTCAGAGGCCCCAAAGCAGAACCATGACTGGTGCCCTGACTCCCCTGGTGGTAGCCAGCTGCCAATTCTCATTCTCCCAGGTTGTTTAAAGGCACTTGATAGGAAAAGCCACTGCTGGGCGTTTGAAGCTTGTCACCTAGTCTCTGAACATGGATATGTGGAGAGTAGAGTTCTGGATAAAACCAGACATTAGTGACATAGTTTCTCTAGAGATATCTGCCCACTTGTATCCAGAACTTGTGTTCCTGCTGACAACAGAGATGTTAAATACACCAAGGAAGTCATAAGCAAAAGGTGACACTTCTCAAGTGTGGACAGTATCAGCCCTGGGAGGCATTTGATAATATCTAGGGTTTGTCGTGGAAGGTTTGACACACACAAAGAATCTAGCCCACAAGTCAGCAAGTTGAGAACAACACTGCCACTTCACTCCCCCTCCACCCCTCACCACACTCTTCAGTGCCCACCCCATGCCCACAAACCCTCACCAACCCCTACAGAAAGCCATACTGTGTCCTCACCATGCCCACAACCCTGTTTTGTAGAGTAGAAAACCTTGGTCCAGAGAGGAATAAGAGTTCCAGGCAGAGCTGGTGGAAGGGCTAAAGGAGGGGTTATTCACCCAGAGGCTCAAAGGGGATCAAGGGAAAACAAAAGCCCACCCCAAGGAGAGACCTCCTCAGGCCTGTAGCAAGGAGGTAGAAAGAAAACAAAGGAATAGAGGGATGGTGTGTTCCAGGATTCAGTCACCACACTCATAGTACAGCAGGATTCAGAGATACTTGGGCTCAGTGAGAGGAGCAGTATCTTCAACTGTAATGAGAATCTAAAAGGAAAAGTGGAAAAAGAAAAAGCTGAAGAGGTTTCCTACCACCGAGGTTCACGTTGACATTGCTTGGAAAATTCAAACAGAATTTAGGTGTTTTGTTTTGTTTTGTTTGTTTGTTGTTGTTGTTGTTGGAATAACTTTCAGAAGAACTATCCAAGCTACTTCAGCGAATGCCTCTTGGGACAGTTTTCATATGCATCCAAGTACATTCGTTGCCAGACCCAAGGAGAAAGTTCATCACCATTTGGTATCTCTAGTTTAGAGCCTGCAAATAACCCATATTGGAAAAAAATAAACGAAATAACTCTTTTTACTAAAACATTGAGAGGTTAGGATTTAATCCTTTTCTGCATCCATCACTGTCCTCCTTGGTGCTATATTTGCAATTCAAAACATGACCACTAGTAGTCACTCTTTGGCTAAATAGGACAAAGGCAAGACTAGAGTCACTGATGTGTGTTGGGTAGAAGTCCAGTAATATTAGAATAATCGTCATTATGTCACTACAAAACACACTGGCTCCCTTCTGTTTCTACCAAATTGGAGTTCCTCACAAGAAGACCTCATTTAAACCCTAGAAAAACCTAAAGACAAGCAAAAGGTCTGCCACAGACTATGCTTTCATTTGCCATCTAAATATATAAACAAATTACTAAATTAATGGTGCAGACCAGAGCAAGGATAGTTCTAAGGGCCCAGTGAGATCTGGCTGAACAAAATAAGAGCTTCCACCTCCAGTGAGTACCCTAATGTCAGTCAGCTTAATAATAAACCCATTATCTCAGTGAGAGAAAAATGTAGATAAATACAAGTATATTTTAGAGGAAACTATAATGAAAATATATAGAGGAAAATGGCTAGTGGTAGCTTAAGGTAACCAGCTGAAGGGATGACATTTCTCTGCTGGTTTCCAGTGCACATTTCTTGGAACAGATTAGGCTGCACATGGAAATAAAAGTACACCATTCCAGATCTTTGAATACAGACTGTGGGAGCCAAGTTGGTTCATTTCTAAAACAGAGGATCTGACTTTGAACTGCTTGATAGTGAACAAACCACCCTTCCCCACATGTCTGGCTATGGCTTCTGACTACACCACGAGCCAAGGACATTTAATGTGTGATATTTGGTTTGCTGGGTGCAAAGCTCAGATGGGGCCTGCAAAAATCCATCTGTGCTCTCATAGCTTTTCAAAGAGAAGCTAGGTTAGTAACATCTAAATAAGCTTTAATATAATGATCTGGCCTAGAGAGAAAATCCATGGAGAACAGAGTAGTGGGTAGATTTTGGCTGGGGCTGGAAAGTACATTGAAATCATATTCCTCTGTCTATGAGCTTCTGTGTTCATCTCTTTTGCTCTTCTCCATTCTGGTGTGGACTATTGTGTGACACACTCTATAGTGTGCCTCCTTTCATAGGACATGAAAGGCATTCATAAATTAAGCTCTGCTTGTCTGATTTGCTGGGAGGTTTTGGTCAACCTGTCTTAAGTTAGAATCACTAGGGCAGAGGGAAATTCAATTGAAGAACTGCCTTCATCAGATAGGAAGTGTGTCTCTAGGGGCTTTTTAAAAAAGGTATATTTATTTATATGAGCACACTGTCACTGTCTTCAGATACACTAGAAGAGGGCATCAGGTCTCATTACAGATGGTTGTCAGCTACTATGTGGTTGCTGGGAATTGATCTCAGGACTTCTGGAAGAGCAGTCAGTGCTCTTAACAGAGGAACCATCACTCCGGTCATTTTCTTGATTATTGATTGATGTGGTAGGGACTGCACACTGGATGTGATGTCACACCTGGGCAGGTCTTCCTCTATTCTGTAATGAAGCAGGCTGAGTAAGCCATGGAAAGCAAGCCTGTAAGAAATATTCTTCTATGGTCCCTGTCGTAGTTCTTGTCTCCTGGTTCCTGCCTCTAGGTTCCTGCCTCCAGGTTTCTGCCTTGAGTTCCCTCATGAGCTTCCCATTAGATGCCTATAAGCAAAACTAACCCTGTTCCCCTGAAGTTGCTTTGGCCACTGTTTTATAACAACAAGAGCCAAACTATGACTTCTCTAAGCACCATTTTCTACAGGCTGAGTAATACTCTACAAGAGAGCTTTAAAAGCTGAGTGATAGCCCAACTTTGGCATATTGTAATGGCAAAGAATAAATCATTTGGCCAAAAATACATGAAATTGAAATTCTAGGTAGGGTTTTGCTAAGCAATATCTTCAAATATTTTATTCTTCCACCCTATGGCAATACCCTTCCTTGGGCTTTTACATCTTTTACAATAGATGGAATGCTTGCACATGTTTGTAGTCTCAGCACTAGGAAGATGGAATCAGTGGAATCGAGTCTTTAAGACCAGCCTGGGTTATATAGGATTACATGATAGACTACCTCAAAGGAAGAAAGAAAAAGAAGAAAAGAAAGACTAAAGTGAATGAAGAAGAAAGGACTGTGGCTGTCTCAGTGAGTGACTGAGAAATGACTTTGGAATGACTAAATCAACAGGATGAACAGAACACAGAAACTTGGCTTTATCAGTATTGAAAGAGCTCAGAATTCAAGCAGAGAAGACGTAGACACAGGAAGCATCAGAGAGCTGACACCATCTTCCTCAGACTTCAGGGACAGAAGGATTGGTGTCATTATTGGAGTCTGAAATCTAGAATCATGTGATAGGAGCCCAAATCAATTAAGACGCATTTCACAAGAGGAGATTATGGGGAAGAAAAAATAAAGGAAGAAGAGAGATTGGGAGACACAGAGTGGAAGAGACACAGAGAGACACAGAGACACTGAAAGACAGACAGAAATAGGAGAGAGAGAGAGAGAGAGAGAGAGAGAGAGAGAGCATTTTCCTCTGAAACTTGAGAACAAAGATCAAAGGAAATTCAACCCAATTCCTGACCTGTTTCTAAATAGTCCCTCTTTGTCCCTGTGTTATCCAAAATATAAGTCCAACATTGTCATTTTCTGCTTTATAAATCTTCTGTGGTGCTCACAATAGTGTGGGGAAAGACTCTCACTTCCAATACAACATACAAACTTCATCTCTTTTCTCTGTGGATTTAAACCAGATCCAAGCTACTAGTAAGATCCCCCCTCTGAAGGAGCCCCCCCCCCCATTGAGGGAGGTGGTGCCTTTTCTAGCTGTACTCAGCTGATCTGTGACCAAGAAGGCCTATCCTTGGTGAGCAGAGAACCTCAAGCCTGAAGAAAGCAGAAAGGAGGAGAACACATACATGGGGCTCAGAGGAAGCTAGAGGTGGCCTCAGGCTACAGCTGCCCTGGTTCCAAAGATCACCAGTGATTGAAGTGAGTAAGTTGTATCTCAGGAGGAAAAATAATTTTTAAAACCTCCCATGTGAATATATCGAGAAAAGTCCAGGCAAATGACAAGACAGTATGAGACTCTAGTTGAAAATACAGCAGAAGCAAAGGATTCTGGGTACCATGGGTGTGTAACTTCACCAAGGTGACTTGAGTCTAACTGCAGAAATAGAGACTGCTCTCACCCCATTGTAAAGAGTATCCCAGAGAGAAGGAGCTGGAAAAAAACATAGGGCACTGTGGTGTCTGCTGCTGCTCCTCCCCTCCCATCCCCCAGCCCTATGGCACAAGCCACTCCAGGCTCTAACCCAGCTGTGCCTACACTATATCCTCCCAACACCAACACCTGTACTTTATCCTTTTCGGAGGCAGAAAAGTCAATAAACTCATTTTCTCTCAGAAAGACTCTGTCCTCTGTAAGGCCCTGGGGAGTTTGGCAGCAAAGTTTAATTTTCTGTTGAAGGATCCTGAGTAGGCAAAGAGTCGACGAGGAAAGGGAACATGAGGAAAAATGGAAGGCACTGACATCTCCTTATGGAGAATTTATGCCACACCAGGAATTTCAAGGCTGTGATTCCAGCCAATGCTTGCAGCCCGGTCCCAAAGTAAGGGCATGAGTAAGAAGGGAAGGGACCAGAGATGTCCATTCATCTCTAACAATTGACTCATTCAATACATACTCATCAAGGAGTTGGAGGAATGGCTCAGTCAGTGAAGTCCTTGCCATTTCTAGAATAAGGACCAGAGTTTGATTCCCAGAAACCTTGGTTAAAAAAAAAAAAGTCAGGATGGGGGCATATTGAGGGTGCAGCCCTCTCAGAGATGAATGGGAGGGGGAATGGGAGACTCTGTGAGGGGGGACTAGGAGGGGTGAGACAGTATTCAGAATGTGAATGAATGAATAAATAAATAAATAGAAATTTTAAGCCAGGCATAATCCTGTGCTGGGAGAGAGAGACACACAGATCTCTGGAGCTAATTAGCTACTCAGTCTAGTGTCTCAACAAGCTCCTGCCCAATGGAGATTCTGTCTCAACCAAACAAGGTAGACTCACGGGTCACAGTTCAGTGAACAAGAGACCTTGCTCAGTGCTTAAGTACCTGCATTTGAATCTCTAGTACAAAAGTAAAATACTGAGCATGTCTGTGAGCACTTGTCACTCTAGCATTGGAGAATCAAGAATCCTGGGAACCAGCCAGCCTCGCTGAAATCGTGAGCTTTTGGTGCAATTCAGTGACAAACACTGTGTCCAGGGAATAAGGCAGAAAGTGACAGAGAAAGACACCCAAATGCAACACACACACACACACACACACACACACACAAGCGAAGAAAGGAAGAGGAACCGGAGTGATGGCTCAGTGGCTAAGAACACTGGTTGCTCTACCAAAAGTCATGGGTTGAATTTTCATAACCCACATGGCAGCTCACAACTGTCTTGGCCTCCAGTTCTAGGGAATCAGATGCCCTCTTCTGGATTCTTCAGGCACCAGACACAGGCAACCACTTGGTGCAGACAGACATGCAATCCAAACACAAATACGTATAAAATAGATAAAGATAGAAACTTTTTAAACGGAAAGAAGGTAGACAGGACTGAGGAACAACATCTAAGGTTGTCCTGTGGCCTCCTGGTGATCACATTTGCATGCATACTCACACACATGTGCCCACAGGAACACACACCTGCATTTGAGTAATCACACTATAATAATTATAATAGTTATCATCGCCTAGTAATTATCACCAAGAAAGTCCAGGTGCTAAGCATGGAGGTAGGACTGGAGGTCTAACACAGACACAGCACCATCCTTTTCTTGAGGATGTCTGGGCTTTGTATGTTGGAAGTAGAAACACAGGGAAGCCCTAGAGCCACTTTCCAGTGCACTGACCTCCATTACCAGCTCCAGCTAATCACATCCAGGAACAAGGTGCTGGGTTTGCACCCCGTGTAGGCCTGGCCAACTATTTTTACCATAGAGCAAATATTTCTTTCCCATGTTCATGATGTGTTGAAAATCTTGGTGCATCTCACAATTGATGCACAAAGTTAATGTCATGTTTCGTTTGTTTTGTTTTGTTTTTTTGTTTGTTTATATGTTTCCTCTTAACAACCAAATAAGAGATTAAAAAAAAAATAGCAAAATCTCTGTTGTCAATCACTCAATCAATGGTGTGGATCGATACAGTCTCTAAGTATGGAAATTGTTTATGATCAAGATAATACCTCCCATTTAGGAGGCACTGCAGTCTATTTGGGGGAGGACATTGGGGATAAAGCGTGTACGCTCTCTCTCACAGGACGGCTGCTTTATTAACTCTGGCCTTTACCACGTGGTTCCCAGTCCATGTGAGCCAATTGATGTCCCTATGAAGAACAACCCGAAAGAAAAACTCCACTTCCTCTTGTTTAATATAATATGATATTAAATAATATAGCATAACATAACATAAATGCAAGAATCTTTTCATGCTGTTGAAGATGGGACCCACGAGAATTAATCTCAACTGGAGTCTATCCAATGACTCCATTAGGGTAGGGACACAGACATATGTACATGAGAGAAAGGATCAGTTACGATCCCTGAAATCATTGTTTCTTCTTCTGTGTTAAATCACGATATGCCCCAAAGCATTTCAACTCCCGGACCCAAACTTCACATACATGAACTCACCAAATCTCCTAGGGCTTGGGGATTGAAAACAACATGTAGGTTTTTGAATATGGTGCCCAGAGTACTACAGCTATCCTTGAAAGTTTTTCCATGTTAAGCACATCAGAAGGAAATTTCCATGGTGGATCTAATATAACATCTCTAGAAGACCACATGAGTGTGTGGAGGAGATGAGATCACCTCAGAAACACAGGGATTCACCATAAAGTGGTGACACCTGGGCTACTGAGAAGGGGGACTCTGGGGCTGACCTTCCCCTCTCCTCTTAAATGAGATAGGATTTTTTTTTAATCACTCCATCTTCGAGGTTCTCTGGGGTATGTTTGTTTTGATGAGATTTCAGGCCCGATTTCCAAGAATAAGGAGGTGCCAACTGTTTGTAAAGCTCCTAAGCCAGCACTCTCCCTGGCCCTAAGGAGATTTATCTTTTATTTATACAGAACATTTTTTAAAAGCCGGTTACGGAGACAAAGAAGAGACGGAGTGATTTCAAATAAAAGGCAGCTCCACGCGTGGAGAGCCCGCACGTAAAGGACAACTGTGCATGAAGTTACAGAACAGGGAATGGAGACATTGGCTTCAGTCCATCACTTAAATGCAAGGTTAGCTCAGCACTGTTAGGCCTCCTCGGGTTAATCTGCACTTCGATAACAGACACTGTTATCTCCGGAACTCACAGAAGAAAGCTAACTTGCAGCAAACACAGACTTGAGTTCTGATTGGCAGGTGGTGCAGCAAAGGAACCTGGGCATCTGAGGAAGGACTGGGAACTTCCTGCTGCATGAGGGCGTTCCAGAAGAGGTGGCCTGAGTTTTGATATATTAAAAGCATCTCATCTCGACTTGACGTCTGTGATGCTACGTTATAAACAGGGAGGAGATTTCACGGCATGAAATAAAAATAGGCATTTATTCTCTTATCTTATGCAAGGAATTCTGCAGTTGTGTGCAAGAATGGGCTGAGGCTGCACCTCTCGAAGGACTGATGGGGCAGGCGGGTGGGAGTGGGGGAGTCTGTTTCCAAAGCAGCCTGCTCATGTGGCTCGCAAGTTACTATGGCAAATTCAGCAAGCCCTGGGTTCTTCACTCTCTAGGACTCTCCATATAGGGCTGTTGAAAGCATGGCACCTACCCTCCCCACAGAAAATGACCCGAGGTGGGAAAATGCACTGTCTTTCTGGAACTTAGCCTCTTCCACCACACACTCAGTATCATCCTTCTGGAGGATGGCAGGGAGTAGTTGCCTGACCAGAGGTAGGAGACAACGTCACTGGGAGCCATCTTGGACTCTGCCGACCATAAGTCATAATGGTAAAAGGGACAAGAGAAAGACATATTTGTCCCTCTGTTGGGAGTTGGAGTATTGAAGCAGATCTGTTCAGTGGTTAGTGACCATCACATTTGAGCTTTGCCTGAGCCTTTTTTCAAACCCTAGCTTTATCATTTACTAGATATCTCATTTCTCTGGGAAGCGGGTCACGTTATAATTTAGAAATTCCACAGTGGATGCAGAGATGGAAGCAGGACCACCTACAACCCAGCTGTGCTCAACCACCTTCCCCAAGAGAAATATGTGAGAAAGTTAGAGCCAAATATAATTATTTGGGGATTTCCTTGTTAGAGGGCCCTCCCGTAGACCCTAATACATTAGTTGATACAGAAAGTTAAATCCCTGAATCTAATTCTTCATATCTGTGGAGCTAGAAATAGCAACTTCACAGGAGTCTAGTGCAGACGGCAATAATGCATGAAAATGTTTTTCCAGTGTCTGGCCTGAGAGTTCACACACTTGTCTTTGTCACCAGTGTCCTGCTTTGAATTTATGAGCAGTATTGCCACACTGGTAGAAATAGAAACAGTCAGTAGACTTGGCAAATGGTGGCACCTGTCCATCAATGGTGTCACTTCAGGGAGAGATTCTAAACAACTTCCTCTGGAAAGCCCTGTCATAGGAACCTTGGGGATTTTAATAAATAGGGTAATCCTTTGCATAAAGATTACATACTGGGTTGCTCAGGGGGTCCGGTTCTCTCATGAACATCTTGGCCTTGCTAGTTCTCAGTTTGCGATAGAGGAAAATAAAAGAGAAAAAGAAGGAAGAAAGAAGAGAAAAATAAAAAGAAGGGAGGGAAGAGAGGTGAAAGAAGGCAGGCGGCAGGCCAATGGTGTTTCTTGCTTCCGTAGGGCGGCACAAAACAACCACAGCGATCCTGCTGTTTATCCACATTGCATATTTTGTTTTGCATAGCATTTTGCAGCGGAAGGTATTTTATTGCTTCAAACAAGTTTGCAACCTCTGAGATGAACAAATGATCTACAAGTCACCGTCTGGCTCCATGAATCTTCCCTAACCCAGTTGCAGATACTCCGTGCCCAGCAATAACTCCTGCCACAGAGCCCCCTCGCTCCTTATATTTTCAGGGATCTGCATGTGTCCCGTATGAATTAACAAAGACAGCTGGTACTTGACAGGAGTCAGAGAAGCCTTTCTCAGCCCAGTGAGTCTTCTTATCTGCCTGGCCTTGCACCCAGTGACGGAAGCAGGCAGTGAAGCATCCCACAGTTCACATGTGGCCAGCAATGGGCAAAGAGTCCTCCTTCTGGATGCAATGAAAATGTTTGGCGAGAGTCTCAAGATGAAGAAATGAGTTAGAACCTGAAATTCCATAGCTGTCCAATGCCCTGGCCCCAAAATGGCTGAAAAAATTTAAACTGCTGGTTTATTTTCTCCTCTCTTAAAATTACTGTTGTTGTTGTTTTTTTTTTTTTAATTTAATTTTCCTACTTAACGTTTTCCCAGCAAAGCCGTTGAACTTTTTTTTTTTTTCAGACTTAACCACAGGATGAATTTCTCTGCATTAATGAGCAAAAATGAGCTGACAAGATGAGGCACATCCAAATGGAAAATAAATAAATAAATAAATAAATGGCCTAACCATACCATAGGAATGCACCGGATGGATGGATGGATGGATGGATGGATGATGTCCCCAACGCCATACTGTGTTTCACTTGGCTTCACACATGATGGTTACTGTCTCCTATCTAAGGCCTGTGGCAACTTCTAATTCCCCCTGAAAAACGTCTTTGGAAAACCAACTTCTGATGACATTTCTGAGTCTCTGGATTGTCTCTCCTAAGGAATCTAGCTAAAGCATGATCACTTAGGACAGAAACTGAACACAAAAGGATTCCCTGAAGGCACGGTGATAAAAAGGAGAAATAGAGTTGGCTGTTTACTCCAGTGCAATGATAAACTCTGCGAAGCTTAGGTACTTCTAGCTCAGCTTCTGACTTGTGTAGTCACAGACATCTGGCCCCCAGGCCTGTTGGATGGATGGAAGGTCACATTGCATGTCACTATGTAGGACCCACCCCCAAGCCTGGGGAGAGCAGCTTCCTTGCAGTTGTTCATTTTCCCCATGTAAGGAAAGTCGTCTTTTAAAAACCATGTGTGGTGTAGCATTTTCTATTAAAGAAAGGAAGGAAAGATGGAGGGAAAGAGGGAGATAGAGGAAAAGAAGAGAGCACAAGAGAGGAAAGAAATGAAGGAGGAAGGGAGGGAGGGAAGGAGCGAGGAAGGAAGAAGGGAAAAGAAGGAAGAAAAGGAAAAAAGGAGAGAAGAAAGAAAGGAAGTAGGATGGAAGGACAGAGGAGGGAGAGAAGGAAGAGAAAGAAGGGAAGGAAGTAAAGAAGAAAAGAAGGAAGGAAGGGAATAAAGGAGAGAGAGGGGAAGAAAAGAAGGAAGGAAGGGAGTAAAGGAGAGAGAGAGAGCCAACCCAGGGCTTAATTTTCTGCCTTTGCGTCTGCCCAGCTTCACTCCAGTTGGTTCTCATTTGTGGCAATGTGTACTTTGGAAGCAGAGCTCTCTGCCTGCCTTCCCGTTAACTCCCACCACCTGGGATATGTTATTTTGACAGGGGCAGGGATTCTGATGCTCCCACTCTGCACTGTAAAAACAGACTGTAAAAGAGGTCATCTTTTGGGGGGAGGGGCTGGAGGGGTTGTCTTGCCTGAGCCCTCCTGTAGGACTGTACTGGGAATGCAAAGCCTGGGATCCAGATCCACATACCCATCCAAGAATTGCAAACCCCAGACTCATTTGGGTGGGGTGATGGCTCTCTGAAGCTGTCTCCTCTGTTTGCATCACTTAGGGGGTGAGTCTAATCAAGATGGGCTGTGTGAGTTCAAAACAGCTGGAAAGCATTACAGGTCAAAAGTTGAAATCAAGTTAAGAACAATCGGAATGTGCAAGCCTGTTGTTTCTAATCTCTGCTTCTTCCTCCAATCCGTTCAGTTCTCCTCCTGGAATGGAATGTTTTGGTCAAGGCTGGTGTTGACTTGTGGGCCAGTGAAGGTGTAGTCATGAAGCCAGCATTGAAGAAGTCAACAGGAGGACAGCTTATATTTGCTAGGAAAACAAAGAAGGGGCAGACTCCAGGTGAAACTAGAAAGAAGGCACATATAAGAGACAGAGATATTAATGCTGGAAAGATTACTGCAAACTGTCCAAACCCCTTCCCTACCTACAACTGTGAGAAACAGAACCAGAGACATGCACGTCCATCTCAAAATCACACAGCATTTAATGGCTAAACCTCATGAGAGCTTAGCATAGGTGGGGGACTGCCATGACTTAATACAAAGAGATGAGATTTTCCTAGTCTATTGACCTTTGGCTGATAGAGCTTCTTCTGTTCTTCAGTCACTGGTCCACATCTCCTCTTTGCCACTACCCTCTTGGTGTAGTCTCCTTTCCCACTTTTGAGTCTGGGTTCTTGCTGTCCTTGTGTTATTCTTTTTTTTTTTAATTTTTAATGATTTTTTTTTTGCAAATTTCACATCATGTACCCCAATCTCACTCATCTTCCCATTCCTTTGTACCCACCCAAAATAAGATACAAAGAAAAATCTCATGGAAGCTACAGTGTGTCACAGTATGTCCCACACTACACCCTTTTGTTCATACACCTTTATTTGCAAATGTTCATTTCAATAAATCATTTTTCTATCTATTTAGAGGCCTCTAGCTTGTGCTACACTATCAATACTCTATCCTCATGGGGACTCTTTTCAGATACTCTGCTGATGTCCTATGTCATAAAGATCTTGCAGCTTTGGATCTGCAGGACCAGTCCTTTCCCCCATCCCAGCAGATCATAGATAGCGTAGATGTTGAGGTGGGTCAACTTGAAGCTCTGGATCTGGGCCTGGGAGGTAGCTGAATTTGCCAACTCACCAGTTCTCCTGTACCACTACCACCAGAACAATTTCTCTAGTGCTGCCCAGGCTAGCTCACCCAGTGCCACAGAAGGCAAGGGGCAGAGTCCACTCTCCAGCTCTCATGTCCTCAAGGCCAGCTCATGTGTGCTTTGTGAAGGAGGGCATCTCTTCCTCACCTACCCCACCCCATCCCATGGCAGACCAGGGGCAAGGCCAACTCTCCTGCACTCTTGCCCACAGGGACTACTTTCCTGAACCCCACCACCAGGATCAGCTCTACTGGGCTGCCGAGGTGAGGGTACAGGGCCTGTTCTCACTCTACTGAGTGCTGGAATGCATGAGCCACAAGGCCAGCTTTGATCCTCTCATGATTTTGGTGCCAGCTCACCTGCCTGGCACAGGCTGTACAAGGATGGTGGGAAGGAGGGCATCTCTCCCTCACCCGAGCCACGCCACTGAAAGATGGCAGACTAGGGGCAGGGCCAGCTCTCCAGTACTCACACTCTCAGGCTAGCTTACCTGCTCCCCTGCTGTCATGGGCAGCTCTATTATCCTACCCAGGCAAGGGGTAAAGCCAACTCAGCACGGTGCCTCATGCAGCAGTCTGGACTAGGGACATCTGCATGGCTTTTGGTGGTAACACAGGCCTGGGACGTCAACATAGATCACAACTGCTGTAGGGTCACAAACCTAGACATAGTCCCCGGCAGCAACATGAGCCCAGATGTCCCTATGACCTAGGGCGACAGTACAGGTCACTCAGATGAGCATGTCCCCCATGACAGCACCACCTTCAGATATTCACATGGTTTCTGGTGGCATCTGCTTGGCCTTTGGTGATAACTCTGTCCACAGATATCAACACAGACCCTACCTGCAGCAGGACCCTTGGTGGCAGGCCAGGCCAGGATCTCACCATGACCTCCTCCTCATCGCTGCCTATTACTCTTGCTGCTGCTGGTCACTGGGGGAGGGGAGGACTTGGATCTTCCTTGTGCTATTCTTACATTGGATAGAGGTCTTCTCCCTCATAGTGTTTTCAGGCATGAACCTATCTAGAGTGGCCTCCTCATTGGGCCCCTCTCTCATCTCCCTGTTCCAGAACCCAGAGTCTGGTGATCTCCCCACTCCCTACCCCTATTTACTCTTCTACCATCACTCCTTCCTAATACACAGCTCCTTGGAAACCTCTAGAGTTCTAAGTGTGTGTGTGTGTGTGTGTGTGTGTGTGTGTACAAATAGCAAAAATAAATATTTACAAATTTTTGTGAGTGTGCGTGTATATGCTAAAGAGTCAACTGCTGGCTAAAATGCCTGGTCATCAGAATTTATATACAGATTTTGTGGATTTGCTTGTCTGCAAGAATAATAAACCCTCAAACAACTTGGGTCTTAAACCATAGTCCTATGTTCCCTGTTTGGAGCATTCTGTTTTGGAATCTGTCTCTCCCTTAAGAAGTGTACTTCTTTTTTTTTTTTTTAATTACATATTTTCCTCAATTACATTTCCAATGCTATCCCAAAAGTCCCCCACACCCCCCCCATTCCCATTTTTTGGCCCTGGCATTCCCCTGTACTGGGGCATATAAAGTTTGCGTGTTCAATGGGCCTCTCTTTCCAGTGATGGCCGACTAGACCATCTTTTGATACATATGCAGTTAGAGCCAAGAGCTCCGGGGTACTGGTTAGTTCATAATGTTGTACCTACAGGGTTGCAGATCTCTTTAGCTCCTTGGATACTTTCTCTAGCTCCTCCACTGGGGGCCCTGTGATCCATCCAATAGTTGACTGTGAGCATCCACTTCTGTTTGCTAGGCCCCGGCCTAGTCTCACAAGAGACAGCTATATCACGGTCCTTGCAAGAAATGCTTGCTAGTGTATGCAATGGTGTCATCGTTTGGAGGCTAATTATGGGATGGATCCCTGGATATGGCAGTCTCTAGATGGTCCATCCTTTTGTCTCAGCCCCAAACTTTGTCTCTGTAACTCCTTCCATGGGTGATTGTTTCCAATTCTAAGAAGGGACAAAGTGTCCACACTTTGGTCTTTGTTCTTCTTCACTTCTTAAAGCCTCAACTGGAGTTCTTTTGTGCTTCACGGATTGATTCACAGTAACACTGGCATCAAGCAATGACTAAGAGGCCTTTGCTGATGGTTGTTCCTGTGTTCTAGACTGTATCCTGTCAATGAAGCCTAGTTCCTTTCTCATGTGAGTGATGAGAACAAAAGAGTCTGAATATTGAAAATGCTCCACTCTCTGACCTCTGGATTCATGCGTATACCCCAATCAGCAGAGAGAAAATACCAGCTCAGGAAAAGCTCCCTTGTCTCTGCTTATGTCAGGTCTATTATCCCCCACCTTCCTTTCTCTCAGATCCTGTTTTCAGTCTCGCATGCCCACCCACAGTCACGCACACTCCCAGAAAATGACAGGAAGGAAATGGATGAATATTCCCACTGTGACTATTTCTGGGGAAGCAAGATCACTGGCGGATCCGCTTCCTCCTTGTGAATCGCTTTTGTATTTTCCAGATCTTCTTCAGCAAATGCTTTATCCTCACAAAACAAGGTAGCAAGGGTGCAAATTTCTTCTCCGTGAAAACTAACCCAGCATTTCCTTTGCTGTTCTCATTAGGCTGTACCTGAAGCTCTCTGGTGTTCTAAGTGGTCAAACAAGCAGCGTTCTTTCCACACGCGTGAACACACAGCCTCAGTCTCTCCGCTGACTGTCTCGGAAAAAATAGTTTTCAGATTCTGCTTCTGCTTCTCTTTCACTCTGTGTTCTACATTTTAGTTTCTTTCTCTCTCTCTCTCTCTCTCTCTCTTTCTTTCTTTCTTTCTTTCTTTCTTTCTTTCTTTCTACCTTCCTTCCTTCCTTCCTTCCTTCCTTTCTTTCTTTCTTTCTTTCTTTCTTTCTTTCTTTCTTTCAGTTTAAGTACAGAATTTCTTTTCGGCATGAATAACTGTCCCGTCGCTTATCTTCTTGGGGCCCAAATACTAGTGTTTTAAAAGAGGAGTTTCTCCTTCTGCATCTATGCTTATAAACTAATGGTAGCCTCCTAAGCCTTCGTTTAGCAACCGGAAATTTCCAAGGTAGTGTGTTCCATTGTGGTTAGGATTCCGTTTAAGGGAGTGTGCGTGAGTCGTTCATGCACAAGGGAGATGAAGTCTCCAGGAACATGAATTATCAAGTACAGATTTGTAACCACAAATATTTCTTCTGGTAGGGGCAGCAAGGGAGTGTGTGGGTGTCATGGCCCTTTGATGCTCTCTGCAGGGGCACAGTGAGCAGGCACCCATTTTCTCAGAAGTCCCTCTGCCTTGGTCTTCCTTTCCCCTAGCTGGCTTGCCAGACTCTAGGGCCTGACAACTCTCTCAGATGCTTTCACAACTTTGCTAAATAGGTTACTAGTTCATGTGCCTGATGTGTTTTTTTTTTTTTTTTTTTTCTGCACTCTTGTCGATTTGCCAGCTCACTGTAACCCAAATCAGTCCAGCTTGTGTGCGATGAATTCAATGAGCGGGAAATGGGCCTCTAAGTCCTCCACCACTCTCCTGCAGGATACAGCCCAACCCCCACTCCCACCCCACCCCCCCACCCACAGAGCTCCTGTTTTGGATTCCTTCTGCATTAGCAGTTTTGAAGTGAGCCTCTCCAACAGGCCAGAGCCCCTTATCTCTGGAGATTTTCAGCCCCCCTAAGCCATCCCAGCAGGCTTCTTGGTCATTTCTCATCGCTTAGATCTATAAATATTAATTGCAAGCCTCATATTTTAAAACCCCTTTGAGCATATTAAGTATTTAGCCACATAAATCAATCCTAAACTAATCTTGGTGGTTTCGTCATAGTTTCACAAGTTCCAGAACTTTGTACTTTACGCTACCACTGCTCTATGGGTTTGTGAAGGGGGAGGGGCAGGCGGGAGCTATTTACTGGCTTTTTGATCAGTTCTTCCTTCATAAAGAAGCAGGATGGGAAAGGGGCAGAGAAGAGGAGAAAGGCGGTGACTTAAAAGAAAAGGCTGGGGAAAGGAGAAGGAACAGGGGAAGAAGGTTGAATGCCTCTGGGACTGGAGATCAGAGACCTACATTGATTCTCTAGTTCTCCCCAGGGGTTCTGAGCAAGCCACTTGACCTCTCTGGGGTTGGCCTAGTTGAGGGGGGGTTCCCAGCATCCTCCTTAGATGCTCTTTCTTCTACAGTGCTTCTTTGCTAGATCATGCTTGGAAAGGCATTGTCAGGTAGCACAGGAAGCTTGTCTAAGAGAGTCATCAAAGCAGATGGAGGGGCCCCAGGATTAATAGCTGGGGGGGGGGGGGCGCAGGGGGCGGGGGGGGGGAATTCTGGATTCAAGATTAACTGGAGAAGACCAGCCAAACAGCAATGGTTCTCAACCTGTGGGTTCTGACCCCCACTGGGGTGGTATGTCAGATATCCTGCATATCACATATTTACATTACAATTCTCAACAGTAGCAAAATTAGAGTTATAACGCAGATAATTTTATGGTTGGGGGTCACCACAATGTGATGTACTGTATTAGAAGGACACAGCATTAGGAAGGTTGAGAACCACACAACTATTGCTGTGTGGCCCTCTCTAGCAGCACTAGGTCTTAGATTATACTTCCATTTTATCATCCATGGGCCTTGTTGATGAAACCCTGACATCATTGGGTGTTTTGTTCCAGACTACGTACAGGGCATCAAGGCATTGAGGACTAAGTAACAGAGTGGCCCGAAGAATAAACCAGGCACCTCACCTCCCTGAGACGCATCTCCATCAGCTATAAATGAATGATGCTCCTATGTGTTTCTGGGTTTGTTATTCAGAATAAAAAAGATCATGCTGCAATGCCAACTGCTCAGGGCCTGACTCATAGTTAGTGTTCAATAAATGTGGGCTCTTATTATTTCCATATTTCCTGCATCCAGAGACACCATCGATCGGAAGTCAAAGCATCAATTTAATAACTTCTCTGGGGGAAAAACAATATATTAAACACACATTCTCATCTTAACACATCACAATTTCAACAGTATTAAAAGGCAGAAAGAAATGTGTCTTGAAAAATCAATGATATATGGTCTTATTGTCACATTCTGGAAGCTTTTAAGTCATTTGCTGGTTACCTTGCCTTCCCCTGTTTATCCTGGCATCCCCAGGAGACAAATACATACCTGAAAAATAAAGGAATCAGCATTGGTCCACCAATGTACCCTGGGTGACTAGCCTAGGTGCCAAGAGAGTTATCACATACAATGTTTGAATGTCATATTAATACAAGGGGCTATTTACAAACTCACCATAAGTTCATATCATGACACTTCCTCTTATGTCTTTATAACTCTCATGACTTAGTTTCACACTTGCCTTGGCTGGAAGGTTTACTTACATATTTGAGTCCATATGTGCTAAGGATTGGAATTTTCCTTGACCCATGCACAAGAGATGTGGGAATTAATTGGAAAAGACATGCAGAACATATACTGTTATGTTTGACAGTGAAATCATGATAAATTACACTTAAAACTGAATAAAAACAAGGGTAGTGTGTTGAACATGACCAGCTTAAAAAACCATGGTTAGTTTAAACACCCTTTACCACTACAGATATGCATTAAACAACCATAAATACTTGCTCATAAAATCAACTTCAATTCCTCCTTTTCTGTTCGTATAACAAAAACAGCAACAGGGAAGTCATCTGAAAGTTCAAAATAATTTTAGATGTCCATTCAGCAACAAAAACAGTTGCTCAGTCGCTCAGTAGGCATTTGTTATGATCTACTCCATGGTAGGTGTATTCAGATTTTGCACATAAGAAGCCATGTAGAATAGCCTGTAGGATAGGACTTGCACATGAAAGAAAACTCCCTTATAAATAGATAGTGCCCCACACATCAGTTAGTAAGCAACATTGATTCAGGGAAGGGTTTCCTGTTGCTGGTAGATATATTGATGACTAGACCAACAAGGAGGGGAATTCTCTGGGTTTACATTGCTCCAGCCACTACAGAAAATAAAATAAATCCTAGGCCAGGGGGACCTGGGCAAAGCCAAATAATGTTTCAGAGATGTGTTAAACAATTAAAAGGCTTCTTGTGGTAAGAGAAGTAAATTTTACACATTCAACTGTCTGGAGGACAAGTATAATTACATGAATAAAAGTTGTTTTTCAATTTTAACTTATTACTGGGCTTCACTTTTCAAATAACTAGCATGAATAATAAATGAGGTCCATTTACTCTAATTGGGAGAAGAGTTCTTGACAAGAGACACTTCTGATGTGTTCTCTTTGTGGATGAGGATAGAGACAGTTTACCAGAGAGCTACAGAGGCAGCCTTATTGTCAGAACCAAACAAGGAAGCACAGAGCAATGCAGAAAGTGCCGATCCAGGTTCTCAGACCTAGAGCAGGGATGGATGAAATAGAAAACATGAGTCCAGAACTATTGGACTGGGCTGTACGGAGACCAGTGATGGAGCTGTTGTTGATCTAGGCTGGAATTTAGCCATAAGAACACATTCACTAGCTGGGCATGGTAGTGCACACCTTTCATCCCAGAACTCAGGAGGCAGAGGCAGGTGGATTTCTGAGTTTGAGGCCAGCCTGGTCTACAAAGTGAGTTCCAGGTCAGCCAGGGCTACACAGAGAAACCCCGTCTCAAAAAACCAAGCAAACAAACAAACAAAAAACCATTCACTGATAGCCATGCCAGGCTGAGAAAGCACTGAAGCCAAAACAGAACTTCCAGTGGGGCTCAAACAGGTAGAGAAGAAGTCAATGACAAATCATGGTAAATTTAGTAGGAACTTGCTCGGGCTCAGTGATGCTGATTGTAAGAGTAACTCAGAGCCGTGCTGTTCAGATGGTTCTAGAGTTTAGATCTTGAGTGTCCTTGATGGGACCGTTTCTTAACGGTCTTGATCTCTGCTACATTGGAAAGTGGTGGGACTTATAAGTGATTGGCTTGAAGGGAGGAAGTCAGAGCATTGGATATTAGAACAGGGATGTTAGAACCTGGACCCATCTTCTCCTTTGCTTTCACTTCTAGCTACAAAGTGATTGCTCTACCACAGGCTTCTGTCATGATATTCTGAGTTACCACAAGTCCACAAGCAATGGAGCCAACAGACAATGGGTAAAACATCCAACATGATGAACCAAAGCAAACTCTTTCTCTATTTTTAATTCATCACTTCAAATTCTTGTTACAGAGAATGATTGCCTCAACGACTTATTACCATACTGGAAAGGTTACACAGTTTATTGCCACTAAAGACCAGGAAGCTTTGGGCTGGGAAGTGCTACAAACTAATACATTATGGTTGAGTTCCAGTAGTACTCAGATTCATCTGCAATATTGAGAAACTTGGGAATAATTATTGCAATTGTTCAACCAGCAACTGAAAAGGTCAAAGGTCAGGTAAGCTAAGCAGGTGGAAGGACCTGGAAGATCAATTAGATGAGAAGAAAGAGGGTTAGGGGAAACACTCTGTCTTCCTACACTGTGAGAAATAAGGTTGTTGTCTTGTGCTTCAGAATGTTCTGGAACACTTACAGCAGTAGTCTTCATATAGGTCCCCTGCATATTACCCAGTGACCATGACACAAAAGAACACTACTTGTCTGTGTGAGGAAGTATATCCTAGGCAAGAGGCATTGGCAGAAGTGAATTTTCAAAAATAACCCAGAATGAGAAAAAAAAAAACCCTCTACATTGACCTATAATAAAATAGTATTCACCTATAACAATAAAAGTATTTCACATTGTATTATTCCATTATATTAAACCACAAAAGTAACCCAGGGTACTTGTAGGGTGCATTCTAAGATGCTGATTGCAAATTCTAGCCATCTAAATGTGAGCATTCACTTCCTAAAAGTTATATAGGTGTATGAAAAGTTGTATACAAATCTATTCAAGTTTTAACTATAGTAACATATTCTTATCATTAGGCTTGCCCTGCCTAATGTGGGCAGGCCTGATCCAATCAATTCAGAATGAGTGGAACAAAAGGGCTGAATAAGAGGTAGCACCTGCCTGGCTCCAGGGGCTGCACCATCAGTCTTCTCTCTCCTCTGACAGGAAATTACTTCATCGCACATCCAGCTCCCTGGCATTCTAACTCCGAGCAGAACCACACAATCAGCGCTCTTGGGACTCCAACTTGCCAGTTGTAGATCTTCGGACATCTTGCTTCTGTAATCAGTTTGTTCTCTGCATCTCTGGGCTCTGTATGTCAGGATGCAGCTAACGGCAAACAGAAGACAAAACGGTGTGAGTGTTGAACTGCTGCAGACTTTCCCTCTAGTCATTATTTTCTGCATAGCACGATTATTTATATAGTGTTTACATTTTTCATTTTAGATATTACAAGTCATTTGAGTTGATCTAAAAGATAGGGGAGGATTTGTGTAAGTTGAATGCAAGTACCATTTTATGTAATGCCATTGAGTATCCACAGATTTTGTTTTATATATATATATACATATATATATGTATATATATATATATATATATATATATATGGTCGTGGAGCCACATGTACTTAGGAAGGACTGCAGTATCAATTGTACAACATTGCAATACTTTTAATCAAAATAGCAACAACAATAATGCATTGCATTTTGGGACGCTAATGCCACATGCTCTGCAGAAGCTGGTAGATCCTGACAACATCCTCGTAAGGTAAACTAGAAAGCCTATTTTACAGAGAAGGAAGAAAAGAGATAGAAAACATGATGCTTGTTCTGAATAGAATAGGACCAGAAGTCCGGAATCTCTCTATCCTAGACACCACCACGGTCAACTTGGCAGAGCCCAGAGTAATGTGAAGGACCCTCACATGGGGGATTGCCTATGCCATATTAGTAAGTAGGAATGGCTGTGGGGAATTTTCTTGATGGCTAATTGACATAGGAGGGTTCAATCCACTGTGGGAGGTGGCATCCCGAGGCAAGGGATCCTGAACTGTGTAAACAAGCTAGCTAACCAAGCCACTAGCGTTCCTCTGTGGTTTCTGCTACAGTTCTAAGCTGCTGCTATGACTTCCCCCAGTGATGGGTTATGACCTGGAAGTGTAGACCAAACTAAATAAACCCTTTCCTCTTAAAGTTGCTTTGGCCATAGAGCTGGAGAACGGAGGAAGCCAGGTCGCCATATTCCTCCATGATTTCAGCTTCAAGCTCCTTCCTTGAGTTCCTCCCTCAGTTCCTCAGTGACAGGCTCTAACCTGGAAGAGAAAATAAAGCCTTTTCTCGACATCTTGTTTTTAATCACACTGTTCCTCGGAGCAACAGGAGCAAACCAGGTGGCCTTCTAATTTCACACGGCTGCTTCAAGGAATATGGGCATGATTTTTCTGCTCTAGGCATTAAATATGAGAGATCTTTATGATCTCACTTCTTAGGAATAAGCTCACAGTATATCCTGACTTCCAAACATTTGGGTTGTGGACAGGCTCAGAATTCTGCTGGTTTTCACAATTCTAGCCCTCTAGAACACACACCTTCCTTATGAAATTTTCAATCAGACAAATGAATTCAACCCGGAGAAGCAAACACATTTTGGATAGAACAGTCATCCTTTCCAATCAGTTTCTGTATTTCCTGTATAAACCAGCAGCCCAGAGGTACTATTTCTGAGACCATTTTGTAATGGAAAATTTTATGTGAGTGCTATTTAGCATGATCATTATTATCTTCGTTATTAATAATAATGATTTATAGAGTGTTTGCAACAGACTCTTCCATTCCGTGAGTAAGAGCACAAGCCTGCTTCTATACTTAAGTCAGCAAATGGGACAAGAAGAGGAAACTCCAGTGGAAGAAATTAAAATAGATGGCTTTATCTCGGACAGACATCTACCTTCAGGGACCAAGAAGCATGTAATATGACAAAAAGATTCAGCCAGAATGGAAGCCAAGGACAAACATTTCCTCCAGTCTGTCACAGCAAGTAACTTAGTCTGTCGAAGGTCACTGAGCCTTGCCAGAGTCTGTAGCAGCTTGACAGATTAACTTCTTCCAACAGGTGGATGTCCCAAGCCAGTTCTTACAAACAAGATTGCTCATGACAATAAGAATACCGGGATCTCAGGAGGGGTGGCTTTGCTTTATACTCTATGCCGTTGTTCTTCTGCCGAAGGAATTGAAACCTAGGCGAGCATAGGTTCATGTGACAGTTTTACTAATGGGCACACTACCCCATGTTAGGACTGCCTAAATAGAAAATACTCAACTCCCTGTTTTAGCTAGCAGCTCAGAGACAGTGTAGACTTAAAAACCAGTACATTCAGAGATGGTGAAAAATATCCAGATTCTGCCCTAGATGAGGACCTGAGGATTTATATTTTAGAAATAAAACCACGGTTGTTGCAGAGTGACAGATTCACTCCAAGTGTCACAGAGGATGAACAGCTCTCAATGACATCTGGCAAGAGTCCAAAATAGCACAGCCTATGAGGACATCCTCAAAGCTGAGGGAGACGGAAGGTGTTATCTTCAATGGGCCAGTAATCAGATTCTCATCGGCTTCTCCCTTTTGATGGAAAGCATATTTCAATTATACACCTTACCTGCATACGTATAAGCACATCAACGTTTCAGCAGAGAGTGCTTTCGGCAAAACAATAACAAAACGGAAAATATACTTGAGCCAAATGAAAAAGAAATCCAAGGAAAATAGAAAAGAAGTCCAGGAAAGCCAAGGGGGAAATGGAAGATAAACCCAGAAGGACAATCAAGTAAGATCTCAGAGTGACAAGCTCGTGGCAGGGAAGCAATCAGTCCAAATGGGGACAGGAAGTCGAGAGGTGCCAGAAATAACCTCTTCGAGAGGAGAACAGCTTCTGTCATCGGATTTGTGTGAAGAAGGCACTGCGACTTCTTAATAGGAAGACGGAGGCATGGCTTTGTTTTCTCTATCAATAAAAAATAATAAAGGGACCCTTGTAAAACATAATGCCTGGAAAGGCTTGAGTTGGATACAGACACAAGAAAGCAGGATTCATTGGATATAAACAAAGGAAGCATTTCTTTTGTGTTAATAATTTTGTTGTTGTTGTTATTCTTTTGGGTGGCATGAGTTCAGAAACACCGAATTTGTGACTTAGTAGATACACAGAGTCTACATGTCCTTCAGCCTGAGTCTAGCTAGGCAATAAGATTCTCTGTAGGGAACAAGTAGAGTCTTGGGTGAACATATGTCATTGACATGAACAGAGCCATGATGTCAAGACCGCCAATGACTCGCCAGTATAAGACTGGCAAAGTCTTCTCTGGGTGAGGCTCAGAGATAACAACGCTTCCTCTGGTCCATGTGTGAAAGTTGACAATGTAGGCAGAAAATGCCTACAATAGTTTTCTCTCCCCTTTGGCCCTACCCAGATATTTCTGCCTGAAGACTGCTCCCGACAGAGACCTCTCCTACTGAGACTAGCTAAGTCTTCCTCTATGTACTGTACACCATAAATCCTGACTCCTTGTTCAACTGTGTGCAAACAAGGTGTGCAATAAACACACAGGCCTTCAGAAGTGCTGTTGTAATGGGGAATTCACCAGAAAATCCCACACAGCTTACAGCCTGGTGAAAGTCTTTACTCCAGCAGTTCTCAGGTATTCTGGACTCAAGGATACAACTGGGTGTTTAGGGTAAGGGGTTTTTAAAGGCAAAAACCACATCCAGATATCACACTCTGCGACTTCAGGGGAAGGTTTTGCTCAAGCGAGCAGTTTAACAGACATTAAGATAAGCAGTTAACTAGAGGGTGAGGTTGGCACAGGCAGGCAGTTTGACAGAAACTAAGGAAGCAGGGCATCTTGACCGTGGATTTCTAGAATAGAGTTGGGTAATTTTCCATGGGGCTTCCCATCAAGGAGATCAAATTGTAATTAAATCTAAGACAGCCTCTTCAAGAATACAAGATGGAGGAATATCTGCACTGGCTTGCCTTGTCATACTGTGCCTTCTTTATCAGTGAACCCAGTCCCCAATCCTGGTTATTCTGGGTCTGTACCCATGTGACTGTCCTTCCTTCATTCCCTCCACGCCCCAGCTATGTAAATCACTGGATCCATGAAGAGCATGGCTATCTGCCTTGTGTTTGTGAACACTAAGAAGCCACAGAATGAACTGGCTCTGACAAGAATTCTAAAGCCAGGGCCTTCTCAAACACCATGTGTTCCATGAAGAAGCTCTGTGGCCTTGCACAAATTACTTTAGCTCTTTGTACCTCCTGTTATCTCATCAGTGAAATGTCACCCATGTCACAGAGATTAAATGAGCTGAGGCATTCCAGGTGTCAATAGTAGAATCCTGCTGAGGATAAGAACTCAAATATGAAGTGGTATCATGAGTGTTATGATAATAAAGTATACAAATAATAGGTAATTTCCCATGCAATTACTGTTCTTAAAGTTAGTCACTCAACAAACTCTAGACCTAGAGTCACATAAAGCAAATACAGAGACCAAGGAGGAAATGAGAAATAGCATAGCTGTAAAAGATAGAGGTAGATAAGTATATGAAGTTATTCATTTATTCAGAGGAAAAAGAAATATTCAAACACCATATAAATATATTAAGCAATAAAGACTCTTTACATATCTATATGCTCTAAATTATTTAATACATAATTGCAATCAATTTTAATTTATTATTTAATTGTCATAAACTATAAATATATGAGTGCGCTTATTATAGATATTTATTTCTGTTTCATCTTCATAATTGATTGTGACTATAGTCAAAATTATTAATCAATTATCTTAAATATAATTTGAAATTCAATCACTAAACACAACATTTATTAATAATATTTACTAATAACTAATAAGCAGGTGGTGAGGGGAGGATATAAGAAGAGCTGAATTATGACTCATGCCTCTTTGGAGTGGGCCAGAAATTGCTCTCATAATTCTGCATACTACATATGTCACTGAGTCCTCTAACAATACCAAATGTTAGGTAGCATCATTATTAGCATTTTTACAGACGAGGAACTTGTGGCAAAAATACACCAAATATCAGCTCTGGTCCTCTGGCTAGTGAAGGTATTGATTCTGGACCCCTTTCCTGTATGCCGTTAAGAAGCTTTATCTTTCACAGTGGAAAGTTAAAAGTGGTGGTTTGCATATTTTATTTAGAAGAAGGTAGCAAAGGCCAAAGGGAAAAGTCACAGCCATAGTGGGACGATCCATGTCCACAAAAGTGCCATGTCTATCCCCAAATCTCTATGTGAAAACACTCTTTGCAGATATTGTCCTTTAAAATGGGACCATATGGGATTAGGTGGATCCTAGACCTGATGTTTTGTATCTTTATAAGAAGAAGAGGAGAAACAGACACCGGCAAGGGAAAATCCACTTGGGTTTGCGGCAGAGACTGGAGTGACAGCTTCAAGCTAAGGGTCAGGATAGTCGAGAAAACCAGTAAGAGGGAAAGAAGAGCCCTTCTCCAGCCCCAGAGAAGATGGGGCCCTGAAGACTTCTTGATTCAGTGTTCTTAGCCTCAGAAACTAGGAAGGAAAGAATTGTCATGTGTCATGTGACCTGCTTATGGCGATGGCTCATACCTATGACATGGATCAACCAACCAAGACTTCAAAGGAAAACTGAGGGTGAATTGAAAGGAGAGTTTCACTGCAGTTGATGGCTTGCACTACTTTTGGCTGAAACAAACAAAACAAAACAAACCAGTGTGCTTCCCTGTGGAGGTCCTCTCTCTTTACCTGCGTTAATGAAGACATTGGTCAAGGCAAGGAAGCCCACATCCCACAGAACCGAAGCAGTCTCTGGTCAGAAAACTGTGTAGGAACTGACAGTGTCTCTCACTCAGCCAGCAAGAACACCAAAATCTGCAGACAAACAACTACAAGAAACTGGAAGCTTGGGTGCCTGTCCTTCCCTAGTCCTGCCTCAGATGTGACATAACCCCCATTGAATACCTTGATTTATCCCCCTGTGTCCCTGAAAGAGAGGATTCAGTTACTATGGTTTCACAGATGCTGCGAGTACAAACACAAGTTGTTCGGAGCCACCACAACTGTGATTTTATTACTCACCGATCACTAGCTAATATTCTCCCGTAAGTAAATGTAACTGAGACAGGCAAGCCAAAGAAACAGTTTAACAAACTGGGACTCCACTTCCCTTGAGCTTTGCACACTCTTCCCTCTGAACGTCACACCTAGCAAGGGCTTGCCTGTCTAAGACTCCCACCTGCACCAAGCTACACAATGAGATACTTCTCCTCCCTTCTCCCCTTGACAACTTGCAAACTTTGAATCTGCCCGATCATACACTGCTTGTACCATATACGGAAGATAGGAAGGCAATCCATTCTGAACTGATTTGGGGTGCATAATCAATTAGGTAAAACTGTGTCTTCAAGTGAACTTTTAGCGAGTTCACCTAATGCCTGCACAGAATTGGGAATAATATGAAATAATAAGAACCATAGAAAGGGCTATGCAAGGTATAAAAATGATTATGTGACCCAAAATAAATTCCCTTGGTAACCAATTCCTTCCTCCTTTAGACATTATAGAAAGAAGCCTGAGGCAAAGCCAGGGAGCCCTTGAGTATCTTCACTCTGGTGGCCCACTGCTCCCTGGCAGTGTCTTCTGATCTTTTCTATTGCTTTACTTTAAATAAAATTTCTTAAAACTGCTTTGCAATCTGTGTGAGCTTCTGCTTCATTCTTGAATAAGAGGCCAAGAACCTGGTAACACCAGGTTCAGCCACCTAACCCAGTATCATGACGATGACTGTCATAAGATGATAAGTAGTCAGTTGGAGGGGGGACAGGTTGGGAAATCGAGGCAGGGATTATTATAGTAACGTGTGCAGTTTCATGGAGATGACTAATAGCATAGCCCCAGTGATAACCCATAGATCCCCAGTGGCCCTCGATGTTCTGACTTTCCTCTGCTTGCATAATGACATCTGGAATTTTTTTAAAGCAAGATAATTACTCAAATCAAGGGCAAAAATTCACAGTGTTGTCTCAGATTATATACATAGTAATCACTGCATCCAACATGCCCAACACAGTTCCTGGAAGGGGCCATTTGTGTAAAACATCAACTTAGTAGGCAACTTTTTAAACTATTGCTGAATTTGCCATTATTATAGCATTTTAATTTTTCTTAATTGCTCCAGTTTTGGTTTTTGTTTTTGTTTTTTTTTTTTTTTTTTTTTTTGATTTGTTTTGTTTTTTCTAGTCTGATCTGAGGTGGGAAACTGAAAAATAGCAGATTGAAAAATAATCAATAATTGATTTTATGAGGAATACAGATATACTGCACACTCTGATTATTAAAAATGCATTGCTTTTGTATTTGCCTGGCATACCATACACTTCGGTTATGGTTCCCTAGTCTTCAGTGTTCCCCCTACTTAATTGTTCCCATAAGCTGTATATTCTTCATTCCCTGTCAGGCAGAGGAAATAAATAGTTAAAAACCTAAGTGCTCATCAGACACAAGGCAGAGTTCATAAATGAAAGTGGGCAGCCTTGGGTAATTTAAGATATTGCTGTGAGCTGGTGTTGCCAAAATGATGCACTTATTGAACCATAAACAAAAGCAATTAAGATGAGATGTTGATTACTGTGAAGAAAAGCTCCTTGGTAGTAGAGTAATTCAGAGGCACAGGGGAGTCTCATTTGCATAAGCATCTCTAGACTCCTAGGATGTCCAGGAAGGCTTGCAGGTATACCTTGCAAAAGGATTCTTAGGGATCCTGGGAGAAATCATGAGAAGCCCCCAAAGATGGCCTTCTTTTGCACAAGGCATCACAAAGTAAGTGACAGGGCTGACGAGTCCTTTGTCTGTCACCAAAGCAGGGGAACCCTTAGAAATAGATGGACACATGGCTAAAACCATAACCAGAAAGCAGTCCTGGCTAAAAAGAAAAATCGCAGCCCCAGTCTACTGTTGAAGGGCTCAGTGCAGAGGATGTGAAGGAGACATCCTGGGAGTGACCTTAAATGGCAGTTCCCTTCTTCCACACTTGGCCAAAAAGTCACTGTGATTTTAAGGGCTAGGCAACAGAAGCATGGAGCCATCTGGTAGCGCATAGCCTGGATGCAGGCATGGCATGCGTCACTGAAATGTGCATGTGCTGGAGTTCCTGCAAGAGAAAAGGGGTGCACAGCTTATTATAAACCTGGAAACAAAACTAGAGTGACCGGTCTAAGCAAAGAAACAAAACTGTCATACAATAAATAATCTCCCAGTTCACTCAGTCTGAACCCCTTTCCAACAACTAATGACTCCTTTGGAAAGCTCTCTGCAATGCTTTAAACGTCTTCTGGATAAAAGAAGCAACCCTGCTTGTCTAGAATTGTGCCCAGAAATATCTAAGAATGAGGCACACGGTGGGTCCTAGACAACTGTTTACATGGAGGAGAGGAGAGAGACGGAGAAAGTAGTGCCAGATGGAAGGATGGAGAGCACGCACTGCTGTGACTGAAGTTAAGGTCAGGACTGACATTTATAAGTGCCTTGAGGAAGCTGAGAGAGTAGGAAGATCACGCTGGGGCGACGTGCCCCGAGACACATCTGAAGCAATGGGCAGGAACAAGAAAGTCAGGAGAAGAAAAATGAGCATCCAGCCAGACAGATGATGTTGGGTCAACTCAATCTTTCCTCGTCTGTCTAGAGAGACTGCAGGCACATGTCACAGCATGCCGATCAGCCCCAGGGAGCAGTGATTGGCATCTGCAAGCCTAGTATCTGGGAGTAGATAGACAGGGAGACAGGTCCAAATGTCACTAGCCGAAGGCCAGAGCACATCTCGGCCTGACTAGGGCCACTCAGACAGGTGAGCGAACATCAGACCAATGCAATCACCCTGAGGAGTGCTTTGAATTTCATTTCGAGTGGCCAAGTCATATAACTGGGAGCTATGTCTGTCTAGTACAGATGTGGATTAAACAGGTAGAACCTGTAGAAAGGAAATTGGCTTGTTAAGCATAGTTATTTTCTTCCAGACTCCACTACACTAAGAATGTAACATCATTAACTCAAATAGTTAGAAAATTATTAAGTGGGTTTCAATTTAACTGATAAAGAAATGGGTTCAGATAAATTAGACTTTAAATTTTTACACATGGGATGGGGAAGATAGTTGATGTTGGACCTGCCATGCTGAGTTCAATCCATAAAATCCATGTGTAAAAAGCACACGACAGCTAGGTGATATGGTACATCCTTATTATCTCAAGACTAGGAGAAAGAGGCAGAGGCAGAGGCAGGGAGATTCCTGCCTAGTGCTTGCTAGATAGATACCTTAATTGAATTGGTGACAGGATAATGAGATAGACTGTTTCAGAAAAAATGTAGAGGGTTTCTGAGGAATGACAGGAAAGTTTGTCTTCTGCTTTCCACATACACATGTATATACATGCAAGTTAACACACACACATACACACACACACACACACACACACACACACACACACACACACACACATTTACACATGTGGCTAGAGATGAAAACAGGATCAATTCTTGATTTTTTTAGCTATGGAAATAGTTTCTACTATTCTTTAGCTATTGGTGTTTCTACTAATTTTCACTTTAGATATTGACACCTAGATATTCCAAGGTATTCAAAGTGAGATGTTTCCCCCCCAAAAAGAGACAGATGGATGTTAATGAATTTTAATGTATATTAGACTACTGTTGTTGCTTGTCTTCTGATGAAAGAGAAATAATTTATGGGATATATAGAAAATCTAATGATATGAAGGGGTAACAAGAAGAGAAAGAAAAGATATCTTCTCTCTAGTGCTGTGTCAGTCTGCTCCATTGTCCAGCATTCCATAATAGCAGATGGAGTTGGAAGTCACAAGGAGGAATGTCTGAAGGTTGAATCATTATTTATCCATAGCCCAGAATTCATTCAACAAACATCAGCAAATGTCTACCTTTGAATACTCTGGTTCCCATGAATATACATACATAGAGAGGATGTCCTGCCAACACAGTCAGGTTCAGTGGTATATGGAAAGGTGTGGACAAGGTCTTGGAATGATAAAGTTTATATGATTATATTATTTAATTCACTTATTGACTAGCATCCATCAAATGGCAGCACCAGGATGGACTAATACTGATTCTAGGGATGAGGCTGAGAACAAGAGGGTCATAAGATCTCTGGTCTCCTTGGGATTATGTGAAAGTGTCACAGATCCTCTCCACAGCATCTACCATGTTTCTTCTTCAATTGTCTGAAAAGACAAAGCACTCTGGTCATGAGAACTAAGGGTATAGTTCTAATACACATGAAGCTGCAGGTTAAAGTCTGGGATTTCTCACATCCTAAGAGATCACCAAATAAACTAACGAGTCGGGAAAATGTGTCTCCAATTCTAACATTTGAGAAAATGATATTTTCACTGCAAGACATTAGAAGAACTAATCAGAGATAGCTAAACTACGCAGTCTAACACCCAAATACCAAGAGCAGGAAAGCACAAACTTCCCTTCATTAGCTCTGACTGTCTAATTAGCCAATTTTTGTTGCTATCACAGAATACCTGAGACTGAAAACTTATAAAGAAAAACTATGTCTGGGGCTGGAAGGATGAGAGTGTTCACTGGACAAGCATGAGAACCTGAGTCTGAATTCTCCTTACTTCCACAAATGGCCAGGTATAGAGACTCAGGTAACTTTAACTCCAGCATTGTGGGATGTGGAGCCAGGAGGATTTCCAAGCTTGTGGCTACCAGCCGACCTGAATAACAGCAAGCTCCAGGTTTAGTAAGAGAACATGTCTTAAGGGAATAATATAGAGAGTGATAGAACAAGGCATTAGATACCTTCTATAGCCTCCATGCATATTCACAGGTGTGCATAGACATTTACATACTTGTGCACACACCAGAAACACATATACCCAAGAGAAAGAAAAACCAGGGGAGGGAGCTTTAGCTCATAGTGCTAGCCCCTGAGAAGCTCAAGATGAAATGGTCACATCTGGAAGAATCCTCCTGCTGCATCAACCCATAACAGAATAAAAGACAAGTGGGGACATTTGAAAGAGTGTGAAAGTCAGTCTGATTTTATGACAAACCTTCTCCTCTTCTGATAACCATTTCAGTCCCATAAGAGGAAGAAATCACTCAAAAAAGCCATAAATACATTCATGAGGGCTCTACCCCCAGTGCTGACTAGCTCCTACCGCCTAACACTTCTGCAAAGCAATCACATTTCAGCATGATTTTCAGAGAGGGCCAAACCTATTGAAATTATGCACTGCACATGTCAGCTCATAAGCTTTGAATTTCTACCTCTCGGTGTGATCCTGTCACCACAGTGGATCTTGGATTCTGGAATTCTGGGGACATATTTATGGTTTGAAAATGCTACTTTCATTAGAAAATAGACAACTCCAAATTGCTAACGGCAGAAGAGGAAGGAAGAAAAGGTAGAGGCAGCGAGACTAAGATGAAGTATGTCGCTTGTCACTCCGAGTGTGACATACAGGAGGAAGAAGAGATTTGAAAGATGCCTTAGAAGCTCTTGCCTACAGGTCATGCCTATTGATGGGATGCTATAGTGAGAGAAAGGGAAGAATTGAGTCTTGCTGGGGTCCACTGTGGTTTATTAAGCAGAAAATAGAACTAGCAGTAAAGACTCAGTAGGAGCCAGGCAGATTAATGAACTGCAGTTACATTCAATGTGGTGCCCCCAGTGGGCATTTTGGAGGTAACAGCACTAGGAATTGGGTTTGACATTCTGTAATTTATACAATGTGGGACAAGAGATCAAGAAGCGGCGTCATTAGAATTCAGGTGGGTATTGTTCACCATGAGAGGAAATGAGTTGACTGGGAAGAGCTAGCAGAATATGAGAATCACTTTATGCTGTCAACTTGACTGGATTTAAAAATCACCTAGGACATTGGTGAGACCCGCTTCTGTATTTGACTTTTGGGATTAGTAGAGCACATGAAGACGCACCTTGGGTGTGGGTAGCATTATCCCGTAAACTGGAACTCAGGATTAAATGAAAAAGGAAACAGGAGACAAGCATCTGAGCACTGGCATTTCAGCACCTCCTTCCATCCCTTAAGTTGCTTCTGTTGGGTACTTAGTCTCAATGACGAAAGTAACTCAAGCAAGGAGGATGGTATAAAGGACCAGTCCACCATCTGAGCTAGGGCATCTGATTCAACACTGAGGGCAAAGGAATCCTGCAAAGTCCTGTTCCTCTCACACCATTGTCAAGATGAGCATGTCAGTAGTTCTGTGAGACCTACCTTCCTCCAGTGGGTGCAGAGTCTCTAAAGGTATGAGAAATCATATTAGCTTTGCATAAGGAAATGCCGCATTTTAGGGGACCAGCCCGGAAATACAGGGTGTTTGGTCAATGACTGAAATCACATCTGATGCGAGAAGCTGAAAAAAAATGAAATTTACTTATTTAGTTTTCCAGAACTTTCTGAAGGGGTCATCTTTCCCCCTCTTCTGTGAGCTTGAGCTGTTCAAGAAGAAGCCCCACTATGACCCCATCAACAATTCCTTAACTTCCTTCTTAGCCAGACCAGCAAGATTGATAAGTCTAGCTCCCTGAGACAGAAGCAATTGGGACCATCACTAGTTGCCAGTATTTATCTACATTTATGTTAATGGTTTTGTTCTTGATCAGAGCAGTCATGAAACTCAGGAAATGTTTATTGCACTCCAACTTTGTCTGTGATGAATTATATGGGAGTCACAGACTAGCCAGGGCATATAATGTGCAGAAAACATTTCCTTTATTTATATGGGTTTTTGCTTTTGATCCCAATACCACAGGCTTCCTGCATACTTGGGACCAAACCAAGTCAATTTTTCATATTCTGCTTTGTCATCTGATTGATATACTGCTCCTTGTGGTTGGGCTTTGCAGAGAAAAAGAATACACATATATTCTCGCGCTCTCTCTCTCTCTCTCTCTCTCTCTCTCTCTCTCTCTCTCTCTCTCTCTCTCTCTCTCTTTCTCAATCTCTCTTTTTCTTGCCTATTTTCCTGCAAAGGGCAATTTCATAAAAATTAGAAGACTGGAAGCTGGGTCTAGGAAACACTATTTCCTAGCTCCTGGTGATACAGAATGTGTAAAACAAAGGGGAATTTTATAAGGCACTTTCAAAAGTCGGGCTGTCTTACACTTCAAATACATTGACCTATTTAATCTCCATGAAACTGTTATACTCATGTTGAATCTGAATAAATATCTTGACTGTGGCCATGTACTTACTACCCATGGCCACAGCTGAGCTCAGCTTTTGTTTCCTGTAACTCAAGTATTCTTGGAGGACAACTATTCTTAGTCCCTAATATTCCATTCATGACCAAGTCCAAGGCACAATAATGGTTGAATGGCTACAACTAAGATCATCAAGTTCATAAAGCCTAGAGTATTGACAATCTGGTGTTAAAAAAAATAGTCTGCTGATTCTTGATTTAGAAAATATTATGTCCACACACAACACATTTTCTTTTTTTTTTCCTTTTTGTTTAATTAGGTATTTTCTTCATTTACATTTCTAGTGCTATCCCAAAAGTCCCCCATGCCCTTCCCTCCACTCTACTTGCCTCCCCAAATCCCACTTCTTGGCCCTGGCCTTCACCTATACTTAGGCATATAAAATTTGCAAGACCAATGGGCCTCTCTTTCCACTGATGGCAGACTAGGCCATCATCTGATATATATGCAGCTAGAGACACGTGCTCTGGGGGGGGAGGGGGGGCTTACTGGTTAGTTCATATTGTTGTTCCACCTATAGGTTTGCAGATCCCTTTAGCTCCTTGGGTACTTTCTCTAGCTCCTCCATAGGGGGCCCTGTGTTCCATCCAATAGCTGACTGTGAGCATCCACTTCTGTGTTTGCTAGGCCCAAGATATATATATTTCACAAGAGAAAGCTATATCAGGGTCCTTTCAGCAAAATCTTGCTAGTGTATGCAATGCTGGCAGCGTTTGGAGGCTGATTATGGGATGGATCCCAGGATATGGCAGTCTCTGGATGGTCCATCCTTTCGTCTCAGCTCCAAACTTTGTCTCTGTAACTCCTTCCATAGGTGTTTTGTTCCCAATTCTAAGAAGGGGCAAAGTGTCCACACTTTGGTCTTCGTTCTTCTTGAGTTTCATAACAAAATGCCTGAATTTTGATAATGTATATTTTTTTAAAAAAGAGTTGTAGTCAGATTATAGTTCTGGAAGTTCAAACATGATGTTGACTTCTGCTGGACTTTGCTGAGTGTCTCAAACAGATGGAATCAAAACAGCACCTGCATCTGCATGAAAGATGATGTGGTAAACAAGAGATGGGTTTTTGAATATCAGGTTGTTCCAGTAAGAGTTAAGTCTATGAAACAAACAATCCTTTCTGAGGGTGATAGATTATTGACCTAACCAGTTTCTGCTAGGTCCTACCATTCAAAACAACAACAAAAAAAGTTTCTATCACTATTTAGCACCATAACAATGGAGATCCTTATAATGGCTATTCTTTGTTGTTAAATTGACAAAATCAGTAATTAACTAAAATCCAAGTGTCATTTGAAGTGTTAAGACCCACTTTTTCTTTTCTTTCTTTTTTTGGGTTTTTTTTTGGGGGGGGGTTGGTTTTTTTTGGCTATTTTTAAGACAGAGACAGAGTTTCTCTGTTCAGTCCTGGCTGTCCTGGAACTCACTCTGTAGCTCTGTAGGCCAGGCTAGCCTCGAACTCAGAAATCCACCTGCCTCTGCCTCCCAAGTGCTGGGATTAAAGGCATGAACCACTAATGCCCAGCCTGAAGACCCACTTTTAATCTGAACATTTTGAGGTGGAAAGATCCACCTTTTATCTGCCACACCTTCTTCTGGCATAGAAAGGACATGGAAGAGGGAAGTTTGTTCTCCCTTTGCCTGCTTGTTCTTGCGTTCACTAGCAAGACCATTTCTTCACTGGCATTAGAGCCAGGTTCTTTGTGATTCTGGCATCTACTGAAAACCAGTTAAGACATCTGCCCTCATAGACTGAATGACTACTGGGTTCCTGGAACTTCTGTTAGCAGACATCCATTGTTGGGCTAGCTGGACCACAGCCTACAAGCCACTCTAACGCATCCTCCTTCATACATTCATACATATTGGTACTGCTCCCCTAAAGAACTCTAACAAATCATGCCTACAGCACATGAGGACTCTGGGCCAAACCACATCTAGACCACAGCAGCGTACAACTGTGATGGCGAGGCTGTTTTTCTAACTCAGTCTAAATTTTCTGTTCTATTACATAAAGAACGCATTTACCAGCGCAGTCTGTCTGTTCACTCTTACCCACAAAGTGACCCAACCACATTCTCACAAACCAGCAAGTTTTTCTGCAACAGTTACTGGCAGCAGCAAGAATATTAGTGTGGGGCAGGCACTGAGAAACAGATGGTTCTCTACAGTTCACACCACAATGGAATGCCTTTTCTGCCTGTTTTCTTCTTTTCTGAAGAACAACATAGAGATTAATTTGAGTAGAACCTTACTTTCTCTATTAACGAAGAGTGTCTAGAAGAGGTAGAATTTGGTATAAACTTCTCATGATCATATAAAAGGTTCAAAATGCTTTTAAAGCACACGTGAGAAACCAAATTTGGAGGTTCAGACTCCATCTTAGAGAATCTCACCTAAGTTTGAACTCAAGGCCAATACCTAGCACTAGTTTCCAAGTTACCCCCCTCCCCAACAAAATCCTAGCCTAGCTCCAGTTTCTATGCTAAGCCCAACAAATCCAGCATCTCCAAGTTAACTTTCCCCAACAAATTCAGCATTTCCAGGTTAACCCCTAGCAAGCCTGCTCTCTACCTCACAACCACTAGTTGGGAAGAAATCAGAAGTGAAGTTTATGTTTTGGCTCCCAGCACCAGCCAATTGTACTAATGGCCACAGTGGCACACCAATTAAATGCTTGCCAGGCTAAAAACAGTCACTCCTTGCTTGCTGCTTTCTATAAAACCTTCTCTTGATGAATGTTCAAAGCTTTTCCTCCACTAGAATCATTCTATGAGGCAGTGGTGAGTTAAATCTGAGCTAGCTTGAATAAAGTCCCTGGTGTGATTATGACAGATCCATTCTTGAGTGATCTTTCAGAGTTCATGAACACTTCCTTGGTACTACATGTGCAAGAAATTGCGAGATGGTTTTAAAGGCACAACCACTCTAACTGTGATTCTATGACAAGAAGGCAGAAGAGGATGCTAGAAGCAGCCATCTATTGAGCATTCAGTACATACTCCTAGATCCATATGAAAACATTTAATGTTCTACTATTTACAAGGGTTTTTAAAGGGCAGGTTATTTTGTAATATAGTGAGACACCCCGAGAAACCCAATGAGACTTAACTACAATATCAGAGTTAGCACATGATACAGACAGAATCTTCAGGGTGATCTACAAACAAATTCACTTTCTTTCCCATAGCCTGTTCCTAAATAAAGTCAGTAGAGCAAGAATTCAGTCTGAGATTTGGCTTCTATGATAGTTTTTGCTATTTGAAGAAGTGAAGTAAGTGAATCAATCAATCAAATTGGTAAATCATTCAGGCATCAATCAAAGGCAGAGATTCATAATCTTAGAAGACCTGAAAGTCTGATGACAAGAGGAAAGGAGAGGGTACTACATGGAAGAGTAAGGAATGAGGGATGGGGCCCCGGGTATAGAGAGTAGACTGGAAAGGAAAAAGTTTGGCTCAAGGTGGTTATATAGCCACAGAGATCTTTGTTAATCAGTTGGACCAAAGGAACAAGAAGAAGAAAAAAGTGGAGAAATCTTTTGGTGGAGTTGAAGAGGATAAGACACCAGTGATATTTTACCTGAGGTTTTGATTTAAGATGAGATCTCAACAAGAGAGGGTCTAATAGCTTGAAGAATTGTAGAGGAATTTATGAGTCACTTGGTCTGATCATATATGTAACACTGACATCCCACAACACCCAACACCAGGAAGTGCCCAGCCCTGCTTGATGACCTCTCTTGATAGGCAGTCTACTTCCTCCAATACCAGTCTAATCAAGATAGGTGATAACTCTGTGCCTTATTCCAAAGGATCTCAACTCCAGCTCAAGAAAAACAGATAAGACAAGCTCAACTATTCCTCCCTATACATTTTCTTAGAATACACAAATGCTTAGGATCTAGGAATCATATTCTCCAAGTAATCCCCGAATCACCCCTTACAGCTGCTTCTGTGCACGCTGTACTTACTGGCAGCGGTAGGTCTTGTCATATTCCTTCAAGCTTTTCATTCTGAGTTTCTGTAGACGAGAGAGGAGACAGGAAACATGAGTAGCATCTTAGTAACTTAGCCAGAGGGAAAGAGACAAGCAGATCATTCTTTGAACCTGAGGATTTTGACCTTTGGTAGAAGTATGAAAATGTTACTCTTGACAGGATCAAAGCACAAAATAAAATAATGAGCATCTTTCATTTGATGGTTGAATGCATTGACAACGGGGAGTAAGGGGAATAACAAACAGTAAACGATGGGGAAAAGGCATAATTTGGTAGTAGAACATGCACTTAGCATCTATGAAAACCTGGCTTCAGTGCCCAGCATCAAAATACATTTTGTGTTCATTTGTTTGTTTGTTTGTTTAAGCTATAAGTAGAGTTGAGTCAGAGGTATAGTTGAAATGCCATCATATAAAATACCTTCTTGTGCCCGGAGAGGTAGCTGATACCCATATTTCCAATACTTGGGAAGTGGAGGCAGGAAGATTAGAAATTCAAGACCAAGGTCATCCTGAGGACAGGAGGACCTGACTCAAAATCTAAAAAAAAATTTTTAAAAGCCCCTCTTTATTGTTCTAGAAGTTAAAGAAAATCAGTGATGTATATCTATAAGTTGAGGTGAGAACTTCCCCTAGTTTTGGAGACTAAAACCCTATTTCCTTTCATTTATCAAGGAGTAAGAATATATATTGGATAATTAGATAAACTTCTCCTCTGTCATTTTATAATCAATAACATCATTAAAATCTACTTTCATGATAATGTCTTCTAATAAAATGCATCAGAAGAGGCTGTTTCATGGGCTATAACTTTATAGACAATGAGGTTAATCAAAGTGGGTACATTTTCAAAACTGATTACGATTTCTTCAGTCTCCAAGGTCAAAATACAGAAATCAAACATAAAATTTTTGTTTTAAATGACATCATAAAGACAATTTCCAGTCTTCCCTCTTTCCATTATTATATCCAACCCTTTCAAATCAAGAACTAGCCTTCCGTGAGTGCATTAATGAAGTTGTAACTCCTGTGGAGGAACTTCAGCCCATGGCTGATGAAACCACCCACAGTCACATGTGCTGAAAGTTTGACTTCTAAAGGCCCAGGGCACCTACTGTCTGACACACTCTTAGTTTTTGAATATTTTAAAGACAAGGGGAATAGACACTTCAAAAATAACAGATTCTGCTTTGCATGAAAATATAATATGTTTCCATCTTAATGATGTAAAAGAATAGCTTGTTATCACAGTGCATCTGAAGAAAAAAACAAATTACATATGCAAATGTTTTGGGGCTAATTAATTCAATTCTGAAGATAAAATTGGGACAGTGCATAATTGTGAGCAGATTCCTAATAAGATCTGGATTCTAGCAAATTTTAACCAAGGTACCAGAAGATATATTTCCAGGAGGGGCAGCTTCATATAGCCCCTTAAGCCCTGGTTCATTCCAGGTTTGCAAAAAGCCTTAAACTGCTCATGAGATATGTGCCCCATCATGCCTATTATGTAGGAAACTTGGGGTCAAAATTTAGACTGAGTAAGTAGAAATTCTAGATACCTTATACAAGTTACAATGCCACCCAGAAAACTGCCATTCATCACCATTGGTGATCCTATGCCAGTTTCACAAACTGGTCTGAGCCTGACTATGAGTGCTCCAACCCACTTTAACTTAATGAAAAGAAAGAACATGGGTCTGTTGCCACACCGACATACATTGGAATAATGAATCTTTGGGTAATTTGCTGTGTGGGAGAAGAAAGCACTAAATGCCCTTAATATAACCTCAAGTTTTCATCTGTAACGGGAGACTGAAAATATCCATGCTCAGGTTTGTGAGGTTGGTGCTGATGAGAAGTATAACCTCCCCCCCCCAAAAAAAAAGTGTTTGTGTTTGGGGGAATAAAAAAGAAAAAGAAAGGAAAAAAATAAAAGTCATCACAACCCCAGCTGCCTTTTATGTGCATTCAGTCCTTAAAAAAAAAAAAAAAGAATTCTTTTGTTCTATCATGAGACCAAAACTCTGCTAAAAAATCACAAAAGCCTTGAAAAATTCTTTTCGCTTCCACAAGGCCAGACTAGACAAGTTGATTAAGCTTGTCACATTTGGGATTCAGGAATCTAGAAGCACTCTAGATTGCATCATAAATATACTATCTCGCCGGGCGAGGTGGCACATGCCTTTAATCCCAGCACTCAGGAGGCAGAGGCAGGCGGATTTCTGAGTTCGAGGCCAGCCTGGTCTACAAAGTGAGTTCCAGGATAGCCAGGACTATACAGAGAGACCCTGTCTTGAACCCCCCCCCCAATATATATATGTATGTATGTATGTATGTATGTATGTATGTATGTATATATACTATCTCAGAGCTAGTTATAAGTAGACTCCCCCAAAATATTTGTGTTTGTCCCTTCTAGAAACTCTGATTCTATGCTACAACATCCCAGGTTTTAAAAAGTAGCAAGAAGTTCCTTCTCATAGGGCACTGAATCCTTTCAGCCCAGCAGAGAAGGAGGAGCAGAAAGACAGACAAGGGAGAGGAGGAGGAGAAAATATCTGTTTTCCTTCTTCCCCAGTTAAGAGATGAGTAGCCCAGAATGGGGCAAAGAGTAACAGAAAAGAGCTGTAATATACAAGTGTGCCTGAGCTGGCACTATAGCACAGTGGTCTTCACCTAGTAAGCATAAAGCTATGTGTCCCTCCCTCCAGGGTAGAAGCATTAAGGGAGAACTCTAAGGGAAATATTTAATACCCCATCCTTTCTATTTCCTACCTGTCCAGACAGATGGATATTTATAATTACCATTACAGCAAAAAAACCTTTATGCATATACCTACCAGATATAGTTACACATAGTACATGGATTATCCTCATACAGCGGCCCTATGAAATGAGTGACATTAAGGCACAATGATTAAGATAACTTTTCAGAGGACAATCAGCCATTAAAACATAAAGCCAGTATTGGAACTCGGCCTGGTAGGAACAAAAGCCAGGATGTAACCCTCTGTAGCCACTGTCTTCTTAGTTAGAGAAGGTCAATGATTTTAAAGGACTCTTTTAGTCCAAAGGGGGACTAATTTCTGATACAGATAACTGGCAATGTCCTCCATGATGCAGAGCTCTGGAAACAATGGCCAATACATTACAAATTAACAGAAAGGATTTACTTGTGAGCCACACCTGTTCTTACTTGTATCACATAACTCCAGTCCTAATGGGAAAATAGAAGAAGATGGGAGAAAAGAAGTCAAGAATGCACTGGTCTCCATGTCTACAGCAAGAATGCACTGGTCTCCATGTCTACAGGCAAGGCTAGGACTGCCGAGCTCCAGGTGACTCCTTTTCTCTAAATGTTGATATCCACAGTCCCATATCCAGTGTTGATATCCACACTCCCATATCCATATGTTGATATCCACACTCCCATGTCCATATGTTGATATCCACAGCTCCACCCTTGTAGGAGTGTGGAGAGGAAGCACAGCACGTCATCTTTGTGGGTTTTTTATTCCTTTTAATTCCTTTTTTCATCTTTTTATCACAAGTTCCTTGGTAATTTTCCGATTTCAAAGGAAATATTTGGAAGGATATCTGAGGACTGGATGTGTTCATGTTTTACACCAAATGCTTTCAACATGAGAATCCGCCCAGTCGTATCTAATAAAAATATCCTTCCTGAGCTGGTACCAGGAGGTTTCATTAAAATAGCAGTCGATAAGCAGAGCTGACTTGGCACCAAGGGAAAAAAATCACAGGCATATCAGGCCTTTGGAATTCAAGAGCAGCTGAATCCAGGCCTTTTTTAGATGTTTTAGGACCACATTCTAGGTGTTGCCTGATCAGATGCTGAGGAACATACTGAAGGGGAGGGAAAAAATATCTCTGCATCCCATTTCAGGTTCATGGCTGAGGCTCCTGTAACAAAAGACAGATTAAGAAGAGAAAAGCATACCAGTTTGTTTAACATGCTATATGACAAAGGAGACTTAGATATAAAGCAGCGAAGCACCCAGGAAGCCTATGTGTTTTGATGCTATGTTGGATGAAGAAGTAGATTGAATGGCAACACAGTGGGAGGCATTTGGCAAAGCCTGTGTGTTCCTCATCTTCTCTATAACCCAGTGTCTTCAAAGGTGAAGATGCTCTTAGCCTCAAGACAAATGACAAGGGGAAGAGAAGTGTGATCTTTCTGATTCTGATTTGTTCCTTAATACCTTGCCATATTTGGTGTTAGCATGTCATGAACCCTAACTATTTGTAAGACCCTATGTGTGTTTAATTGTTGCTTTGAGAGAAGTGTTGGAGATCAGAATTGAAAATCTCCATCATGCCCCAAATAGGGAAACCTGAAATGGACCCAGGCCAGTATCCCAGAAATAAAGATCTCTTCTGCTGGGGAGCTAAAGGCTAGATGAGCTCTCCAAGGAGTTTCTTCCCAATGCTTCACTTTCATGACACAATTGCCCACTCAACAAAAAAGCTGAGCTGCTACCATGGAGCTGGCCTAAGATGGTAGCTGGTTGAAAGGCTGATGCAGGGTTACCGGTTTGAGACCAACCTGGATGACTCAGGAAGACTCTCTAAAAATATTTTTAAAATGTGGTGTGTGTGTGTGTGTGTGTGTGTGTGTGTGTGTGTGAGAGAGAGAGAGAGAGAGAGAGAGAGAGAGAGAGAGAGAGAGAGAGATAGGGAGGGAGAGAGAGAGAGATGTGTGCATGGAAGCACATGCTATGGCATGCATGTGGAGGTCAAAAGATAACCTTGTGGAGATGGTTCTATCCTTCTGCCTTTACATGGGTTCAAGAGATAGAATTCAGGTCTCCAGGCTTGTGCATCAAGTGACTTCAGTTGCTCAACTATCTCACCAGCCCTAAAAAATAATAAAATAAAATAAAATAAAATAAAATAAAATAAAATAAAATAATAAAAAATAAAACAACAACAACAACAAAAAACCCAACCAACCAAACAAAAAAACCTTTTAAGTAGCTGAAGGTATAACTCACTGGTAGAGCTCTTGCTTAGTGTGAATAAAGTCCTACGATCAATCCCTAACACCACACACACACACACATACACACACACACACACACACCCCTCATATCAAAAGCCTGGACAAGTGATTCCTAGGATATTCATTATAACTGTGAGCTACATGGTGCTTCCCCTTGTCTGAGTCCTACACAAAGTGCCTCGGAGTAAGCACCTTTACCTACTGAGCCATCTTCCAGACCCTGGGAATGTTTATTTTATTATGCTTATCTTTAAACTCATCGTCCAATATTAACAGGGATCTCTACCTAAAAGGAATGCATCATTCAACACTGAGGTAGGACCTCTACACAGTGTGAGGCAGGAAGCCACCACTGCCACAGAGTTTGAGCAGAAAACGTCATTGTTGCCAGCTGGAGAGGCATGCAAGGCTTCCTGGAGGAAGTGGAAACCAGGCTTGAAAGCAGGTACAACGTGGGCATCACAAATGGGAGTGGTCATACTTGGACAGCTAAGGAGCATGAAGCACGCAAGCCAATGGTCATGAGGGCATTCTGAGAAATTCAGTCTTCCACAGTTCAAGTTGTGTAGAAGAAATGGGCAGCAAACGGAGACCCCTAGTGGCTGGGTGTCTGCTTTCTGTGGGTGACTTTGCTCATAACCCAGAATCTGGGCTGAGATCCTCCGCAGGACTGTTTACTTCTCATTCTCCCTCCATCATCTGGCATAGCAAACACTTCAGGCTTCTTTAAAGGCAGTAGTCATTGAGAGGCCAGAATTGAAACCCTAGAAATCAAAAGGATCCTTGAACCCCCATTCCCATTCATCCCACTCACATTCTGATGTCTGCATACAGCGAGCACACTTCTCAACCTGATCCCCTTTTCTCTCTTCTCCACCCTTGGTACTTCTGAGCACAGAACTCAAGTATCACATTATCTGTGAAGAAAGGCTGCCTCTGCCTGGCCATCTGGCAGCTCAGACCTGCAGGTTCTCTCCTTGGAATACCTATACGCTGCCATCCCAGCCAATTAGCCCTTGTCACACTGTGTTCAATTTATCTTAAGTAAAAGTAGTTATGGTGGAGACAGTGTCCTGCACACTCAGAAAACCGCTGCCTTATTACCTCAAAGAGTCTAGGACAGTTATTGACTGGGACTCTTTTCTGTAATGAAGAGCATGTGCCAGGAGCGAGGATACCTGGGTTTACCTTCTATGTCTGACACTTAATTCTGTGACTTAGATAATTTACTAGCCTATCTGGGCCTTGATATTTCTCATCTGAAATATGGGATATCAACAAAGACCACACCATGTGTATGATTATCATTGCCATGAATCCTGTGGGGAAATAGAGATCTCAGAATAACAAAGATTCTTTGTTATACAACATGCCTATGCTGTAAGTGTTCTGTGCAGAGATGTTTAACTTTTTCATTACATTTATTCTCTCTCTCTCTCTCTCTCAATCTCTCTCTCTCTGTGTGTGTGTGTGTGTGTGTGTGTGTGTGTGTGTGTGCTTGTGTGTGTTGTAAGTGGGTGTGAACATGCCACAGCACATACATGGAGGTAAGAGAATAGCTCTCAGGAGTCAATGCTCTTCCTCCTGTCATCCGGGTGATGGGGAGCTAACTTGTCATCAGCCTCGGAGTAAGCACCTCTACCTACTGAGCCATCTTCCAGGCCCTGGGAATGTTTATTTTATTATGCTTATTTTTAAACGCATTGTTTTCTGTGCCTAGCAGCTATCTTGAACACACATGGGCAAGTTCCCCAAGGTCCCTTCTAGCCTCCAGCATTTTTCAGCCCCAGCTGCCATTCTGTGTCCTCAGAATCCCTGGGGAACTTTGAATGTCATGTGCTGTCCCAGTATACAGGCTGCCTGCTATCAAGGCACCTCCCATCCAGGAACTGAGCTTGCTAGGGAACACACAATCTTCACTTGCCTGGGATAACTCAAGGGTAGAAGAACTCTCTTTCAAAACATTCAGCTCTTTTTGTTACTGTTATTTCCAGAACATGAATTGGATCTTTAAGAAAAAAAGAGAGAAAGAAGTAACTGATCTGTTTTGTGCCAGAGCTGTCTGGTCTCTCCAAACACTTAATCCAGCCGCTCTCATTGTCTGGGATCAAAGCGCCTTCCCCACACTCGAGCTTTGTTCTTCTAGGAACCAACGAATAGGCTGAAAGCAGAGCTCCTTCAGTCTTCCTGCCCCCCTCCGGTTTCCTGAACTTTGAGAGAACAAAGATATTTCCCAAGCAAGGATCCCAACTACAAGGTGCTAATAATTGGAATCACATGTTTGGGGTGGGGGTGGGGGGGCTTGGACAAGTGTTCCCTAAGTCAGAAGGCTTCTAGGAGTGGGAGGGGAACAGCCATAAAGAGAAAAACAGTGGAGATTTAGGAGCTAGGATCTGCCAGCCAGGAACTCTGTCCCAGGAGGAGCCAGGAACAGAACCTAGAGCTGGAAGTGCTCTCACTCATCTCAAGGCAGGCAGAACACTCTCTGACAAGTGTATCTTTCAGGAAGGATGCCCTCCATCCATCTGCCATTGCTGATAGGTTTGCAGTTCTAGACATAGAAGGAGGAGGCTATGTCTAGGGTCCTGCATCTTTCTGTGCGGTCTCTTGGGTGTGCTGAGGATAATTTAGGGGTTGCTGAGAGTGACAGAGCACAAACTAGGAGGACACTGGTTCGAGTTAGCACCACCCACCCTTACAGCTTGTTAATATGTAGGTGATTCAACCAGGTATACCCAGTGCCAGTGTAGCAGATTTACAAAGAGCTGGGGGATCTGCAGTTCTGGATGCAGCGGGATCAGGGACTGTCCTTTAAGAACCTCTGTTCTGTACAACGAAGTCTCCAGATGATTGTACAGTTACCAACCAGATGCTGTGATGGTCTCTAATCTCAGACCCCCAAGAATGAGGAAACCCCATAAGCAATGAACGGACTCATGGCCCCAAGAAGGACTCCATCCTCAAGTGTGCAACCCAGCATGTTTGGGTCAGAACAGAAAAATGCAGGTCTTATTTTTAAATCTCTCTATAAAGCCAAGGTTGGAAGAGGAGGTGAGAGGTACAGAGGGATAAACCAGTTGATGAAGTGCTTGCCCCACAAGCCTGAGGGCCTGGGTGCAGATCTCAGCCAGGTAAAATACATAGCTGGAATCCCAGTACCGGGGAGGCAGAGACTGGAAGAGATTAAAAAAGATTCCTGGGGCTTGCTAGCCATTATAGCCAAAACCATAAGTCACAGATTCAGTGAGAGACCTTGTTTCCAAAATAAGGTAGGGAGGAATTCACAGGAAGTCTACCTCTTGCCTTAGCTTCTACACACACATACATAAGCTCACACATGCCTGCACAAGCACATGTGCATGCATGCGCACGCACACACACACACACACACACACACACACACACACACACACACAGAAAGACAGATAGATAGAGAGAGAGAGAGAGAGAGATAGAGAGAAAGAGAGAGAGAGAGAAGGCATGGTGGCAAGCAAGTGAAGAGATTTTTAAGGCACAGTGCATGCATGTTGCAAACTCATCTCCTAGTAAAAGTTCCCTTAACCCTGTTATCCTCTGTCTCTTCACTTAAAAAAATGGGGAGCAAGCCTACTTAAAGCGACATCCCCAGAATCTCATATTAAGCTTTGTGGCCAGTGTTATTTTTTAAAGCCTTTTGAACATACCTAACCCGACTCTTTGCCCTGGCCTCCATGTCTTGCTGCGACTCCACTATTGCTTGCAAGCTGCGACAAGGGAAAGGATGCTTTCAAGTTCGGTGAACTAAATAAATGGCGTCCACAGCGTTAATAGATTTTCTATTGAGCAGAAAGAGATCACCAAGATTTCATCTGTGTACCCCACTGCCCACCCACACCCCAGCTAGCAAGGGCACGTGTGTGACTGTTTGTTTAACTTGGCTATGCCTAGTCTCTGGTTTTCTCGCTGATATACCAGCCGCACTGTCAGAGAGACACCTGCTTCAATGGACCCTTGCTGTGGGAAGTGTCTGGTTACTTTCATAGATAAGAACTGGAGCAGGGGGTATTGCTGGGGAATTTCAAAACACAACCTTTGGAAAGGGGATATCAGCTCAAGTTGGCAGAACAAATAGATCCCGAACAGTTCTATCTGGAAGAAATATAAAGAAGGTTTTGTTTAATCGTGGTGATTTTTCTTTCTCTTCTGCACATTGATAATGGATGTCTCAGGACTGAGTCCCACAGGACTCTGCTCAGGGAAGTGTTAAAAGAGAGGAACGTTTGCACAATGGAATCTGGAGCACTTTCTGTCCACTAATTGTCTGAAATTCTCTGTGAGGAAGTTAAAGCCCTCGGTGTGGTCTTGAAATAATCAAATCAATGGCCAGATACTTCCAAAGTCACCTAGCTGAGGCATCAGTAAAGGAGCAAGACTGTTCCCACAGGCAGCCAGCTGGGCTCCAAGTTGTCCCACTATCCTAAGCAAGAGATCAAAGGCACACTGTGGTCTCCAACTGCTCAGAAACTCCAAGAAGAGACTGCTATGTCCAGACCCAGACTTCAGAGGTCAATAGAAGTGTTAGAGCAACCTGTGGCTAGGATCACATCATCACCAACAGTAGTTGAGCATGCTGAGAAGAGGAGAAGAGTTGGAGAGGCCCAGCACACTTTTGCAACCACCAGGAAAAGAAATGTCATTTCCAGAACATATGCGAGCAAGTTGAGGTGCTTACAACTAAACGAGGTGTTTCTTCCCTTAGTGAAACCACAAAGGTCTTGTTTTGTGATCTTAAATGTGTGTGGGTGTGTGTGTGTGTGGGGGGGTGTCTCAAAATGGTGGTGTTGTCAACATCTGGTAAGGGTTATCTCTGGATGGAAGAGCCACACTCAGACCAGGGGGCTGTTAAACATTCCATGCTGCTCTGTTCCTTTCCCTCCTCAAATAAATTATCACAAGACATTCCAGAACTTGTCTCTTTGTTCTTATCCAATATAAACTAGATTTAAAAATGTTCCAGGTAGTCTCTGACCACAGCAAAGCTTACGCTGAGAATCTGCTGGAGTGGTCTGTGTATACTCATGGGTCAGAGATCCTTAGTTTTAGCTGGAGTGTCTTAGCTGGTGTGATAGGCTGAGTAATGGTCCCCGAGTTATCTATGTCTTCATCTTAAGGGCTTATAAATGTCTCCTTAAATGGCAAAGAAAGGATTTTGTAGGTGGGATTGCATCAAAGCTTTTGTAATGGGGAAATTATTTTTACCATCAAGGTGTGCAGGAAAGTGATGTATCATTATAGAAGGAAGGAAGAAGAAATGGCACTGCAGGAACAGAAGAAAGCAAGTGGGGTGATGGCCACAGCCAGATGCTGTGCCTTGCAGATCAGAGAACAGCCAGAGCTAGGGCAAGCATGCTGCCATCTCTGGATGCTGGAGAAAGAGGGAAATCGATTTGCTACTATAGTCTTCATAAAGAACCAGTTCTTTGCCCTTGATTTTAGCTTGGCAAACCTGGTTTTAGACTTCTAGTTTCTAACTGGAAAAGAATAAATGGGCATGGTCTTCAGTCACCAAATTTGGAGATACTTGTTATGGCAGCAGCGTGAAACTGATACAATTCGACAGGACCCAATTGCTCATGTATGTGCCTTTATCTTGCTTTTGATGTTGTTTCCATTAAAGCCCTAAGATCCCACTGGTCTGCTATACTGATGGATCTGGCCCACAAGTGACAGCCCCCAGCCAATATCAAAAGAGGCTGATATCATGCAGAAAAAAAAAAGCTATAATGTCTATAGTGAAGTTTTTAAAACATAGGAGATGTGCACTACAGGACATTGACCAGGGAATTCAATCACTCACAGCACAGGAAATAATGATTTCAGTGAGCTTTGACTTAACACCCATGTTTTTAACAGCAGGAATTTTCACATATTCTAAAGGAAGACAACAAAAATTCTGTAGGACTTAGGTGAGAATCAAATCAAATGAGTTGTATAAGTAGCTAGCAATGGTTAACCTCTATGGGATCAAGATATTCAAATTAATAGACTATGACATATATGAGTTTCTACGTGGCAGAACACAAAGCATCCCTTTGTCACAGGTCATGTTTATTATACCCACTGTATGAATAAGAAAACTGAGCTCTAGGAAGATTAAATTTTTAGGCAAGGTGACATGGCTGATCTAGGTCTCACAGGTGGTTGAGATGATCTGCACAGATTTCAGAGACTCTCTCCTTTATTAACTCATGTCACTACCCTAAGACAGCTGTATACAACCATCAGAGACATCACAGGAACCTTGGATCCTTGTCATCTCTTCTGCCTATTTTTGCTTTAGCTGCTGCTACCCAGGCTTTAACCACTGAGAGTCATGTCCTTTCAGTTTAGAACACATTAACAAGAGCCACAGCTGGGCATAGATGAGAATCACCTCCAAGTCCGGTATTCTAAAATACAATTGCCCAAAGCCATGGTTTTACTGTAGTTTTCTTCTTTTTACATCATTTCTTTGGTAGACATCTATTAAATCCTTGCTACTATATGCTGACCCATAGACCTAGGATCATAGAGAAGGTAGCCCATCCCTAGGACCTCTCACATTTCAGTTTAAAGTACCTGAGACCCAGTTAAGTGTGGCACCTCACACATTTAGTCTCAAGTCTTTGGATGTGAAATTAGAAGGATCTAGAGTTCAAGGCCATTCTCAACTAGAAAGTGGAGTTAAGACTAGTCTGGGCTACATATACTCCTGAAAAAAAATATAAAATAAAACAAAAGGTGCATGGAGCTTAGAGAACACTGGAGCACAAGGTCAGTGCATCCGTGCCCATCTGATGCTGGGGCCCAGAGAAGAAGTGCCTATATATGCCTGGAAAAATTGAGCAAAGATTTAGAGACATTGTGATTCAGCCAAGTTGCTAAGACCTGCCAGACAGGAAAGGAGGCCCCATTGACTAGAGGGGAACATTTATATACACAAAGTACTAATGAAAAAGAAAAAGAAAAAGAAAGAAAATCTAAACTGTGTTGCTAGAATGCAGGTTTCTATTTGGTGGGGAGAGTGGGAGAACCGGAAGGTTGGATTTCTACCCTCAAGGCAAAAGATAGAACTTCTTCTATTCCTAATGAAGACTGGAATTACCCACCAGGCTGCTACAGTTAAATCTCAAATGGATGGACAGAGCCTCCAGTCTTTCTTCCCTCTCTCCCCTCAAACTCTTGAACCTGAACTTGTCAGTGTGTGTGTGTGTGTGTGTGTGTGTGTGTGTGTGTGTGTGTGTGTCACAGCGAAGCTCCCATGTTAATGAGGGAACTCCAAGGCAAGGCATCTCATTCATATGCAAACACTCTGACACAGCCGCTCTATGAAATGATTCAGATGGAATATGCCAGCGTGCTTTTTCCCCCCAAACCCTTTCAGAGAGTTATGATGTTGCTACGTAAGTTAATGAGAGGAATGGCAGAGCAAACGCTGCTCTCAAAACCTGTCAACAGTATAACTATTTAGATGGGTATTAAAGCCAGACACTGTCATATAATTTGAGGGTATGGTTGAAGACATCTTAAGAATATTTTGTTTCTGACAATTGAATCGTAATTCTAATAGACATCTCCAAAAAAAGGAGTAGCAGTGGTAGCAGCCATGTTACGTTTATTTAGAAGCTCTCGAAGATCTTTGATTCAAAGTGCTGGCTGAAGTGACAAGACCTGGCTCTTAGATTGTCAGACCTGCCAAGGGGTTTTAGTTTTATTATAACACTAAGTGCTCAAGAAATATCGTCTCCATACGTGATGCGATGCAGGGTGCTATACATATATTCTTTGTTTAATCTTCACATCACATTTTTTTTTTGAGGTAGCAACTTGCAATATCCTCATTTTATAGACATGTAATTGGAGGCAAAGAGAAGACCCATAGCTTGCCCCAAGCTACATAGCTCAGGAGCAATAGGATGGAGCTCTCAAACTTACAACCTGGCTTAATTCTCACTCACTGCCTTATAACCCCTATAGGTAATGAATTCTCATGGGGGCAACCTGGACAAAGCTTTCTTCATAGGCACTTTGGAATACTACTTGCCTTCAATCACCAGTCAAAGTGAATTTTCATAAAATCTTGCAAAGAGGTAGTGTCTTTGGAAAAGCTGAACTCTGGCTTAGAATCTAGGTTTGGGGACACTCATTAGACATGCTGCTCCAGACAAATGTCTAAATTTGACCTACAATGGTCTGGTCATGTGCATCACAAGGATACTCTCATCTACTTTATAAAGTTGTCACTGGGAGAACACAGGATCCGAAATCAAAATTATGCAAAGGAATCTCCCTTTCTCTTCAGTTGTCCTCAAGTCTCTCTCTCTCTCTCTCTCTCTCTCTCTCTCTCTCTCTCTCTCTCGCTCTCTCTCTCGCTCCTATTTGCAGATCACAATGCAAGATCTTAGCTAGTGCCCCAGCACAGTGCCATATCTGCCTGCTGCCACATTTTCCATCATGAAGAATCATGGACCCAGGCTCGGAAACCATAAGCCCCCCACCCCCAATAAACTCTTTCTTCTGTAAGTTGCCTTGATCATCGCGTCTCAACAGAGCAACGGAAAAGCACCTAAGCAGGTAAGAAGAGCTCTAAGTGAAGAGAACTGAAGGCAAGCCAGAGATGAGACCAGCACCTCAATGCCAGCCATGCCTGACAGACTCTCCATGTGAATAAGAGCATGTTCTGCTGACCATAGTCTGGTTGTATGGCACTTCGTACTTCCAGCAGCCTTCTGCAATGGGTTGGATTATCTTTCCTTACACATGGTAGAAATGTGGCTTTCAGTGACTAAGTACCTCGCCTACACATTGCCTGTAAGCAGTGGATCTGGGATTTGAATAAATCTATCCAGATGCAAAGATTCCTCCTTTGGCCAAGACTCTGTTCTTCATTTCCATGGAGGGATCATTGTATCTACTTCTTAATCCTGGGCAAGAGCTGATGGATTATGTGGCTGTGTGTGAGAAAGTGTATCAAAGGAGCTGGATCTCAGCGTGTCGATTTCTCATCAGTCAATACCGTCTTAGAACTTACTGGTATCTACAAACCAAAAGAGGCACTAGGATGACAAGTCCACAGGAGGTGCCTCGACAGCATGGTGTTAGAAGGCTTGACCCTGGGTGAATAAATGAATGGAGGCCAAGGAACACTTCTCTATGAGAGCACAGCATTTCATCCTCACCATGAACTAAGAGGCAAGTTTTTAATCACCATTATTCAGAAGAAAATGTGAGGGTTGGAGTGCTTAAACTGACTGAAAAAGGATGCTTAAAGCATTGTTTAAGAACCAGATGCTACCAGGGCTATTAATACACATGGAAAAACTTCCGCCAGGATAGCAACACCCAAGCCCTGCTCCTAAGACAGCAAATCCTCAAAATCATGTCAAGAAGAAGCCTCTCTTTACTTAATAAAGCCAGATGAGCCTTTAAAAATAGTGCTGCGGTTGACTGTATTCCTGGAGCACAGGGCAGCTGAACAGAATATGCTATGTTTAATGCTATGTTCTGAGCAAGGCTTTCATCAGCAACGCAATAGGCAAAGCCTTGAGGGAAAGCTAGCCTTGGAATGTTTGGACATATACATTCTGAGTTCTGTTGTGAAATCTTTCAGTACCCTGCCCTCCTTCTCTGAGACCAGGGACAGGATATGTGGGGTTCTGCTGCTTGCTTTGTGGAATTAGCATATTGTGGTGGAAAGGATTCTCCAGTTGCTGAAATCAGGAGTAGCGGGTCTAAGTCATCCTCAGCCATTCCATCTATTAATCCTGACCCAGTAGGAAGCTCTCCTGCTGACTGCATCTTCCTCTAAAGTCCTTATAAGCACTACACAAGCAGCAGCCCATTGTGTGTCACAGGAGAAAGACATAAGGAAAAGAATACCACTAATATCACCACCAAAACCACCACCACCACCACCACCACCACCACCACCACCACCACCACCACCACCACCCTGCCTTTTCTCTTATTCTTGCCAGCAAGGTTATATTCCAGGGCCAGAAATAACAAGGGAACATGACTCAGCTTAATGAGATCCACAGTGGATACAACCTAAAGTGGACCTTCTGCCTTTCCCATGACTCTCTCCAAATTCAAACAGATTCACCCCACTCCCCAAAAGGCAGAGCAAGGAATCTGACTGCAATATAAGGAACAAAGTTGTTTTGGAGCACATCCCATTGTCATTACTCTGTTAATTGGTTTGTCCCAGTTTTGCTCCCTTTTTTATGATCTTTGGACAATAAAAAATGTCACCGCTGAGTTTTAATTTGTACAGTATGGCATGCCTCTTGATTCCATTTAAAGGTGGCCTCTGGGGCCAGAGGTGACTTGGAGGATAGCATCGCTCTCTGTCAAGTCCATAACATGCTCTCCTCTTCTCTGGTGCTTGCTTCTGTTTCCAAAGCCCCTCATCAGCATCTCCACCTGCTCACACATGCCGGCCAGGGTCTCAAGGCTGAACACCTGTAATCCTAGCACTCCAGAGACAGGAGAATCTCAAATTGCAGGCCAGCCATAGTGAGCTCAAGAGGTACTGGGAAGGTGGCATATTCACTTCCCCAAAGAGATCAACCCCTATCTCTTTCTCCAAAAGCAAAAACTGCAAGAGTCAGGGCTCCACCTTCATTAATTAGGATCAAATCTCAGTCCCTGGTAACTCAAAGAAAAGAAAAGGCAGCCAATCATGCTAAGAGGCTGTAAAAGAACTTCCTCTAATCCTCCCAAAGCACTCAAGAGAAGGCTTTCAGCCAAGTCAGGGTCATTTAATGTAGTCTGCTTTGGAAAAGATATTAAAACAGATTAAGTTCATTAAAAAAGAAAGAAAAGGAACCTCGTCTAAAGCAATGACCTCTGCCCAGAAGCCTTGTTAAAACAAGTACCTTTTCTCAGGATCTGAAATGTGTTGGAAATTTCAACAAAACTATGCAGAGAGGCAGGGCACACCCTCACCAGGGAGCAGATCTGCCTGCCTAGCAAACCCGCCAGAAACCAGAAGCAAACACGACTGCAGGTCCAGTACTGGAGAGGGATGGGAAGGGGCAATGCAGCCTGGACATGGATGACATTTAGACAGAAAATAAAGCTGCCTGAAAACACACAATGAACACAGCAAGAGGATCCCCAGAGAAAGGACCTCCGTTCTGAACCTTCCTTCGGCAAGGAGTCAAGTCTGGAAGAGCACAGAGGGAGACCCTCTAGGCAGCAGAGTGTCTGGAGCCAACACAAGCAATTGACAGTGAGGACAGCACACAGCCCAGTGAGAGGGTGGGAAAAGCAGATTGTATCCTGCGGAGCTTAGACACAAACCAATGAACTGTGAGCTTATCCTAAACTTCAATGTGTGGTGTGGTTACTTTAGCTCTCCCCCCGGGAACAAAACACTTGACAGAACAGCTTAAAGACAGAGGATTTATTTTGGCTCCTGGTTTTCGGGGATTCAGGCCATGGTTGTTTGCCTTCATGAGCTTGGGTAGATCACAGCCACTGAAGCTCATAATAAAGGACTTTCGTTATGGTGGCAGGGAAGCAGAGAGAGGAGGAAAGGATGGGAAGAATCCAAGGGAAATATGGAAAAGGAAACAATAACATTCCCTTTGTTTCTGGAACACCACCCTGGCGCCACCCCCTCCAACTAAGCCCTGCATCCTTACCTTTTTAAATCATCTCTATAATTTTTACCACCTCCCAAGAACGCCATCCCATGCAGAATGAATCAACGGATTAATCCATTCATTAGGTCAAATCCTTTATGATTTAATTTTCTCTGGATACACCCTCTCCTATATGCCCCAGAAGCATATCTCATTCATCTCTTAGCTCCCCCCGAATGCTCTTGGTCTTGTTTCTATTCATATCCTCAGAACTCACACGTTTCTGTTATGGTCTTTCTCTTATTTTTCTCTCTATATTATCTCAAGACATTATCAGCTAGGGCCATTATCCCATCAACAGAACATTTGGAGTCATAAACACAATCAGGGAACAAAGATGGCCTTATGGGTGGAGGATCAGGGCACAAAATGAACTCATTGCTCAAGGAAGAACTGCCCTAGGTCTGTAGGTACATGCTCATGCTTTCTATGATAATAACTACAACAGCAATAAAACAATAACAGTAAACTCGTATATCAACTCTATGAAATAGCCTATACACTTTTGTTGGCAGCACAGTAAGAGTGTGTCAAGGGGTTTGTTGAGTACCTGGATTCCTATCATGACTGAAGGGATCTCAGCCATGCCCAGTATCTTCTTGTCACTCTAGTAGGTATACTACCCATCAATATAAGAGGCCCTTTAAAAAGTAGGAAAAAGAAACAAAAGAAATGCTACTGTTTCCTCTTCCAGGAGTTTCCAACCTAATGGAATCCCCATGAAACACCCCCCCCCCCTCCCAAATGTATCATGGTTTTCTGTCCTGGCCCAACAAAGAACAAATGTGCCTCTTATAAGTATGGTTGCTAAGGACTGGGGATATAGCTCAGTAGAAGAGCAATGGTGTATCATAAAGGCTACACTGGGTTCACTTGCCAGCCCTGAAACACCAGTGAATGCCAACATCAAAGATAGAAAATATTTAAGGCATACTGTTGCTACATTGGCCATTACATCTCTCAGAACTTCAGATGGCTTCTGGCACAATGTAGCCAAATTTTCCAAAGGGAAAAACAAAAAGAAATTTCCCTTTGTTGTGTGTTGTACAAAAAAAAATGTGATAGGCTGAGTTATTCTGAAATAATCTCAAGAAAACTGCAGATACCTCATGCAGCTACTGACATGAGAAAAGATAATTCTATGGGATGCATTTAGATGGAGTAAAACCCCAAAAATCGTGCTTTGATTTTGTGAGAAGTTAGGGAAACTAAATTGAAGGAATCCTTTCAGGCTCTAATCAAGAGAATTTAAATTTGAAGCAATATCCCATGCATGCACACACTCAGCATGTGCTTGTGAGCATCCTCTATAAGCTGGGATGCCTGGCTTTGGTTACATGAGCTTCAACAAGACAAGTAGGGGAAAATGGCTCAGTTGGTAAAATTGTTGCCATAGAATTTTGAGCACCAGAGTTTGATTCCCAGAACTCTCATAAAATCCTCAGGCATGGTGACACTTGTGCCTATAGACCCATTGCTGGGGAAGGAGAGATGGGAGGAGCCTTGTGGATTGCTGACCAGTTACAGTACCTAAATTAATGAGGATCAGGTTTTATGAGAGTCCTTATCTCAGAAAATAAGGTGGAGGACAAGTGAGAATGACATAAGACACACACACACACGCACACAGTCACACACACACATACAACTTGTGCACACATACACAAAAAGAGAACTAGATTATGGTTCTAACATTTTCAGCATGAACCGCCTAAGGAACCTAATGATTGAAATCTAAAAGTGAAGCTTCTTTGGATACCCTCAAAGATTATGATAAGAGCATGAGACGGCTAAACTTGAGAATGCCCTGTAAGAGTTATAAGAATCACCGTACAGTCTTCCATGGGAATTGCATGGATTGCATGTACCGGATTCTCATGGGTACCTAGAGTGGAAGTAGGGAAGTCTATTGTTTGGCTTTGCAGGAACTGAAGGGTGTCTTGGTACATGGGGACATTCCAAGTCAGCTAGTGGCTGTAGGTGAAGAACACCATCCTTTGAAAGTGGGTGGGGCTAAAGTACACAGAGATGCAAACAATGCCTGAGCCAGGTCTTGTATTTTTGCTCCATTCCAGCTTGCTTCTTTACCTGCTTGATTCTGGCATCTCTAGCCTCATCTCCCTCTATTCTGGGTTTTCTTCCTTTGGTTCTGAAGGGTACCCTACAAGACTTAATTTGGTTTGTCCTCTGGATTTTTGGGGAGAAACACAGAGAGGGAGAGGGGCGGACAGAGACAGAGAGAGATTGGAGATGGGCACATGGACACAAATGCCATGCTACTTACATGTGTAGAGAGCAGAGGACAACTCTGTGGAGCTCATTCTTTCCTTCTACCTTTACATAGTTTCAGGGATTGAACTCAGGTAACCAGGATGGTGTCTGTGGCGAGAGCCTTTACTCCCAGGGCCTTTACCCATTGACCTAAAGTCCTTTGAGTCTTAGACAGTCATGACCACAAGCTGTATGTACCAGTACCCAGTGCTACCACTGACACCAATTTAGCTCTACTCTGTAGACGAAAATTCTCATGGTAGAGACTAGAAACTAAGACTTGGGAGATTCAGGTCCCATGAGACCCATTTTTTGGTCCCTTGTTAGCAGGGTCTTAGAGTCCTATAGCACCTTCCCACCTGAATCATCTTCCAACTCTAATTTAAAAAAAAAATCAAAGCAATACCTAAATTTAACGACTTTCATGTTAGCTCAGAATCTCCTTAGAAGCCAAACCAGGCAAGTGACCATGTACTCTGATCTATTAGACAATGGGGTCTAATCATTTCTAGCAGATATTTGTGAATGGAGCAACACTTCAGGAGAATGTCCAACCCTTGAGAACAACATGGAGAATTGTGCGCATCTTGTATCAGGTATTAAGGAGTAACAAGCTGCAGCCAGTGTCTGGTGCCTCCTTCGTGAGGTCACCCTGGAATGAAGCTATATTATTCACCTTAGGAGCGTCAGAAATTGCATACCCGTCAATCCAGACTTAGCAATGACTACTTACAAGTCAGGAAATGGTTGACAGAGAAAGTCTTCTGGCAAAGATCCCAGGCTAATAGAATGAAGAAGCTGCTGATTTGGCATTTGCATCTCTGATCCGAGCCCATTGTTCTGTCTTCCCTCCTGACAATTCTACTTAAGGAGAGGGTGGAAGACCAGAGAAAAGAAAATCAGGGAGTATCTTCCAAAATTCTCCAGTCTCAGCTTTGCTAAGGTCCTCCTCCTAGAAGGCCACCTGGATCTACATTCACTTCCCAGCAGGCAAATGTGGACTTTGAAAAGCTTCAATCGGCTGTCTGGTAAGGCTGCTTACACTCACAGTTAGAAACCTGTGCATGAGACCATTCAGGCTCCCAGGCATTGGGACTCATGACTGGACTCCACAGACGACTATCTCAGAGGTCTGTGAATCCCACGAGAGACACCGAGCATTCTATGCCCAGTCACGAGCATTTTGTTAGGAGAGAGTCCATGATATTTTATTAGGTTCCCCAAATAGTTTCTAATGCCAAACAAATCTGGGGCTACCTCTCTGCAGAAAATGTGTTCCTTATAAAGCAGGAATGTGAATTCTGTCCTTTCTAGCCTCAACAGGCTCCGGACACATGGAATTTTACGTCGTTATTCAGAGTGCTCGCTAGGCTTGCATTTAAGAGAATGATGTTTCCCCAACTTAATGTAATATTGCTATTGGCAAATAGATCACTTTTAGAGTTATCGAACCTGCCAACTTTTATATCCACCAAGGTAAAAACACTCACTAGATTTTTGTCTTTTCATTCTCTCAACGGACTTTAATAGATTCCTGTCTAGGATCAAAAGGTTGGATGAATACTGGCCATGCATAAAGTCTCGTGGGTTAATTAAGATGATCATTAGCCACTCGGGCTCATGCTTAGCTCCGTGATTTGTAGGTAGCAAGTTTGCATCCATCAGACATAGTTGCTCCACTAGGACCTCCGTGTGCACCGAGAATGTTGAAGCAGATAGAAGACCCTTGCAGCACACCCAGCTTTCTGAGTGCCTGTTCTGCTGATGGCCATCTGAACTCCTTTTCCTTGGTTTGACCCCTCAAGCTACTGTGGTAGGAATTTTCATTTGAACATTTGTGAGCAATGTTTTCACTATTTGGATTAAGTCCTGGTATTCTCTGTTGATATGTGTCTGTGTTATAGACTGGGAGTTGAAGTGGTGTATCCATTCTGTCTCCTCCTTCTGTACCTTTTATTCATCATTCAGCTACCCATGGAGCACATAGTATGCTCTACTGCTAGATGAGGGATAAAATAAGGTGGAAAATGCAGTCTGTGTCCCAGCCAAGTGCAAGGGGAAGGGGGAACCGGGACAATGTGGTAACTGATTAAATGGAGATAAATGGCCTGCTCTGGATAACTATTTCTGTACCTTGAAGGACCAGAAAAACTAAGATGGGTAAATAGGGAGTGATTGGTAAAAGAGGCTATCCCAGGCAGGAGGAATGGATCCTGTGAGAGAGAGCAGGAAGGCAGCAAGAATAGGATGCATTCACAGCAGCTGGAACTCTATGGGGACAACTGTTTCTCTTCTACAGATGTGATCAGTCTCATCAAGGTTAGTTGGTTTCTTGCAATGATTCCAAATGGGATCGTTGCATGTTGCAAATGTTCCAGTTAGATTTTGATAGCATCCTAAGGATAGCACCCTTGCTATAGGATGAAAGCCTTCATAAGAAGAAAAAGATACAGAGAACTTTAGCGTGTATCCTAGAAAGGCCCTGGGATCACTACAAGCCAGGAATTCTTGCTTCACTAGGAGTCAAATCTACGGAACCTTGATGTTTCACTTTCCAGTATGTGGAACTGTAAGGACTAAACACATGCTGTCAAAGTCACCCACACCCTGCTGCTTCCTTCTATCAGCCATGCTAACTGAGAGCTGCTGCCACAGGAAGCCTGCCTGACAAATGGTGCCTGAGTTCCCAAAGCCCATACGCCTGGGTGAACTGTCATGCCTGGAACGGAGCTGTTTGGAAGTATCCACAGGCAGGAAGAAGAGAGGGAAAGGAGGAGGGGGCTTCACGCTTCCGATGTCCATGACAAACAGTCTCCTTCTAATAGTCTCTGATCTTGGCAAGGAGAACACAAAGGGTTAAGAGAAATGAGAAGCTTATCCAGTCTTGCATGGTGGTTTTTCGGTAATCACTAAAGTCTATCCTTTGAAGATGTTATGGGTTTAACTCTTTACGAGCCAAACACAATGCCCAATTCATGGCCATTGCCTATCGCAGAAACCCAAGAACTCTGTGCTAAATAGCATACTCTAGAGCTCATCAGCACGGATGAACAGAACCAGAGTCTTAAGGATATTATTAGTAATGTGAATCTGGGGTATCAACTACAAGCAAAGCAGACCTCGTACAAGAGTGAGAGTTCAGAAATAGCACTGTTTACTTGGTTGCGTATCTTTTACAGAAGGCACCATTGAATGCAAATGAATTACCTGATAAATAACAACAATCCTCAAGTGCTTTCTGTGTGTCAGATGCTCTGCTGGGCAGTTCACACACGGTGTGTCTAATTATGGCAATAACCCAGCCAAATACCTGTCACTTTTCGGTCAGACAGAATAGTTCAGGGACTACTCCAAACCTGTAAAATCACACAGTGTGAAAATCAGGAGTGAAAATCTTCAAGGGAAGGTTGGTGGGGGGCAAGAACTTATTTTCTTTAAATTTAAACAAAAACAAAACCACAACAAAAGGGCTTAAGAAGTGTTATCAACAGCCCAACATTCAAAAACACTTTAAACAAGTCAAAACAGTGAACTCAGAATAATTAGCTGGTTGTACCTAAGAGTCTAAGTTGAGTTTTTTTGTTGCTGCTGCTGCTGCTGTTTTAACAAACTACATCTGAAGGCAATGTTAAAATGCTCAAAGGCCTTTAAGGGACCTAAACTCAGTGTTGGCCAGAAGTATGTCTTGGTTGCTAACATGAATTTAGCCTTCACTGATAGAAGTAGAACCCCACAAAAAAGGGTGTTTTCTTTGGGGACATTGGAGATCCCATTTGCTGAATGAATATGGTCGAGATTGTGATCCCTCAAATTCTCTGGAGCTGAGAAAACTATAACAAGTTACTATTCCTTCTGCCTTTGAAGTGGAAGCTATGGCAAGTACAATCCTCTGAATGCAAAGAAAGAACAAGATCACAGACAGAGTGCTCAGCCCAGCATTGATTGATGAAATTACCTCTTGAAACTAGATCCTTGAATCTGAAGGGCCATGAGAGGGCTAGAGGTAATTGAGTCTCAGCAAAATCAGATCTGAAATGTTCATGGAGAATACTTTAGGTAAAGACTCGGTGGAGATATATCCTTTGCCCTCTGCAGAAACCCAGAGGATCTTTGGAATGAGCCAAGGCAATGTGTTAAGAACGTGGTTAGTGTGGACCTTCAGATGATGAACAGATCAGAGCTTTCTTCCATAGTCAAAGGGCACTTACAGCAGCCAAGATAAGGAGTTTTGCAAATGTTCATGGTTTTTTTTAATAATAAGTAAAATGTTCACCATGGAGAAAAGAATCCCTTTGAACATCCTTAAGGATTACAATCACATCTAATCATTCCCAGACCTTGAAATATCTCCTCCTCCTTCATGACTTCCATAGAACTTGGTTCATTACAGCTTCTTAGCAGATACTATGAACATTGCAACCTAACAAGACAATTGCTTCAAAATTTAAAATAAAGAAAGAACCAGGGATACCATTTGCTAGTAAATGGTACTTACCTGGTATGTATATGGGCTTATATCCACTTATGACTGCCACAATAGAAAACACAGAGAAAGATGGAGGGAAGGAGTGAAGAAGAGAGAAAGGAGGAAGGATGGGGGAAGACAGCTTACTACCACATCCAGTGTACATTTGTATGCAGATGCTCAGAACAGAGACCTAGGAGAAACCGATCCTGTTCTCAAGGGGGTTGCCGTCTGGACAGGGAGCTGGATACATACTTCATTACTTGTGAGACATTAAAGGTCAAAGCCATAGAGCATGTAAGGATGTCTCTTGAACTTAGGTAATGGGGGGGGGGCACTTTTTGCTCAGTTATTGGAGTTTTAACAATCTCATTTATCTCATTTTTGAAAACCTAAAATGAACAACTGAGAGATATGGTAGCAGATTTACACCATGTACTATTTTATATACATGATAAATTCCTTTCATTTTTCTTGGCATTTCTCCTAACTGTTTCCCCTTAAAAATCTTGGGGCAGAAAATGGGGAAGAACACGAGTCATGGAGTAGTTTGTCTAGGATCTGCCTTTTCCACTTTCTCTTGCCGTCACTAGATATAGCAGATTGAGTTGATCATAAAAGATAAAATTTAATTTGACACCATGACTGTTGGCTTAACTCTACAATCTCAAGTACTCCACAGGCTGAAGCAAGAGGACCATGAGTTCAGAAATAGCCTTGATTACAAAGTAAGTTCAAGTCCAGATAGAGAACTTAGTAGGAACTATCTAAAAATTAAAGTTTTAGTGATGCAGTTCGGTCAAAGGGAACTTGTTTAGCACACGAAAAGGTTGTAAGTCCAATCTCTGGTCTACTTACCCCCAAATTTATTTGTCTTATGTTTCTGAAGGCTAAGAGGCTCAAGATCACATCTGTTATGTTAGCTGTCCTGTTGCTGTAACAAAACACCTGGCAAAGGCAGCTTAAGGAAAAAAGCATTTATTTTGACTCGAAATGTAAAAGCAAAACCAATAAGCAGAAGTCATGATGACAGGATCTTGAAACATCTAGTCACATCACATCCATGGTCAGAAGACAAGTGCCAGTATTTAGCTCAGTTTCTCCTTTTTGTTCAGTCTGAGACTCCCTCCCGTTGAATCATGCAAATCAGATTTAGAATCTGTGTTCCTCTGTCAGTGAACCTATCTAGACAACTTGTCACAGATATACCCAGAGATTTATTCTATGGTAATACCAAGTCCTACCAAGTTGACATTCTGTATTGACTCTTAAAGTTTCACCCCAAGTTGATGTCCAAATACATTATTTTTATGCTATATGGATCTTCAGCCCACTGCCCTCATATGCTCATGACCATCCCATATTGTAAAATGCATGAAGTCCAACACTTAAAGTTCAAATAGTCTTTAAGAATTCTGATATTGTTTATAGTTTAAGTTTCATCTGAGATGCAAGGCAGTATCTTAACAGTAACCTCAAAATTTAAAAAGAAAAGAAAAGAAAAGAAAGAAAAGGAGACCAAATTACATACTTACTGCCAATATACAACGGCATAAAATAGACATTCCTATTCTAAAATGAAAGGATGGAGGAATAACAAGGAATAATTGCACTAAAGAAAGAGAAGTACCAAACCCAAAGCTCTACATTCAGCATCTGAGGATCATGACAGAATCATCAGGGTTCCAAGTGGCTTAGGTAGACCCACCTTGCCAGCTCTTCTACAGCAACCACAGCCTTCCTCTTAGGCTGCCTTTATTCCATGCCTAAAGCTTTGCTCATTGGAGGCCCCATGATTTGGCATCTCCAATCGTCTGTATTCACTTAGGCTTCACCCTGACAACTTCTCTAACCTTCCTACATATTGTCTGTCTCTCTGGAACTGTGATACAAGACTCCATGACCTCCTCAATCTGCATCCTTTTTTAACTGTGAATCTTGCTTCCAAGCTCTGCTGTCAGCTTGGCTTGCAGCCTGACCCTCATAGACAACAATTTCAGCAGCTTCTGGAAAAACACTTCCTTGGACAACTGCTTTTTGAGGAACAAAGAACACCTTCGGTGATACTCTGTTTAGTCTCTCTGCTTTCAAATGAATTTGCATTCTCACTTATGGAGTCTTTGATGAGTAATAGCTTGCTTTCAAGTCATCTTTGCTGGTGTCCCAATACAGCTCATCAAATTTATCTTTAACGGAGCTACTCTCTTTAACAATTAAAAATGCTTTCAAACCCGATTTATCTATAGGCTTAAACTTGTTTATACTCTGTTACTCTCCACACTTCACATTATTAGCATCTTTCTGCTTCACAGTTTGCTCTTTTTCACTGTAGACCCTGATGAGAGCAGTAAACAGTAATCATACCACAGACTCATTGCTCTCCTGTCTTAAAATTACTTCTACCAAACAAATTAATTCATTATTCCTGAATTCAACTTTACTCTAGTTCTCAAAACATGGGAAGAATGTTGCCCGATTCTAGAATATCACACAAATGCTCTCTGGTCCAGTTCCCAACAGAGGTTTTATTCCTCCACCCCCAAAACCCAATGAGCTAAAAAGAATTTTCTCAAAATTTTGGTAATCCACCAGAATACCTCATGGATCTCTGCTTACAGCATGCTAGGGCTCTTTTGCCCAAAGTTTCAAACTCTTTTATATCCCTCCCACAGCCTCTTTCAAATATCTAAGAACCACATAGCTGAGTTTATTGCATCGGTAACCCCACTTCTGATACCAATTTCCTGTAATAGCTATTTGTCTTGATGCTATAACAAAACTGACAAAATCAACTTCCTTAAGGAAGGAAGTTTGCATTTTGGCTCATAGTTTGAGGATATAGTAGAACATAATCATGATGGCAAAAGATTGAGGTGCCTGATCATGCTGGATTACAAGGCAAGAAGCAGAGACCAATGAGTACTCCTGGTCAGCTCACTTTTTTTTTTTTTTTTTTTTTTTTTTTTTTGGTCTTAAATACCACCCTATAGAATGGTATCACCCACATTATTTAAAGTGGTTCTTGTCATGTCAATTAAGTTAACCAGTATAATCACTCACAAGCATCACCAGAGGTTTGTTTCCATGGTGATTCTAAATCCCATCAAGTGGAAAATCAAGATGGACCTTCACAACTGGTAAGGCTAATCTTGTTAGTGGGGACTTTCTCCAGCATCCCTCATTAATATAGGTCATTATGTAGTAAGAAAAACACATTCATGAGACAGAGCCACGTTGTTTCTTTGAGAGAGCTACTCTTAAGATAGTCCATTAGCCTTCTAATCCGTGAATTGATCAATGCATCCATGAAGGTAAAACCCCCATGACCTTCTTGCCTCTTAGAGGTCTTACCTGGGCCTTTCTCTTAATTTCCCAAAATGGGGATTAAACCTCAGCATGAGTTGTAGTGGGGACATTTGAACCAGTTGAAGCACTGAAGAACATCCTACTCTAAAACATTTGCTGTAATGAGTACCCATGAGAGAATAAGCTGAATTTTCTTCAATATAGCTAGGGTATTTTCTGTAGATTTTTACCTGGGATAAATCTCACAACACACACTTTGTATTGCTGTTCTTTCTAGTTTTATTGCTATTGTTCTTGTTGCAAAAATAGGTAACTTCACAAAGAACAAGGTTAAGAAAACAGCATAAGTTGAGTGCCAAGAGCTGGATAATCCATAGTCACACATTCACTAGTCAAAAATGCAGGGAATGTGTCTGTAGACAGCTATTATCTTCATGGAATGCATTTCTACTTTATTTTCATTTCTATACTTCTTTGAATTTCTAATGTGCCCAAACAGAATATTTTACTTTCCTAATTCAGAGGAAATTATTTCTTGATTTACAACCAAATCAAGAATTATTTGTGGCACCCAGGGACATTCGTTACTCGCTACTGTGCCAGTTGTAGAAATTTAAATTACTTTTTATGAATACTTGGGAGCATTTTTTGAATACACGGAAGATGCTGAGATATGAAAATGGACAATTTTTTTTACACAGACTATTTTTGCCCAGTAGCTTTACAAGTATAATTCCTAGGTCAGCAGCATCACGCAAAACCAGAAATACATATGCTTCTTTCTGCATACACACATGTACAGACAAACCTCTCTTCTAAGTCAGAGATGCCACCGGTGGGACATCTTAACAAAACCACATGGAGAGCTGGAAAACCACTTATCCAAGGCTGAGAGACTTGTAGGCAGGCTCTCAATGTTGATGGTAGATGGCAATCCTGATTTCTTCCTTCTATCTCCCACCCTGTCCTCTTGTTTATTTCTCCGGGTCAGTGGATAGTTTGGATGCAGTCTTACTGCCTAAGTATATTCTTCCAGGTGTCCTGAAGAGTAACAAGGTGCTTCCTCTTAATCAGCCCTCAGCTGTTGCTGTTTTCATTCGTCAGACTGCATCAATCAGCAAGTGGGACCTCCAGCTGGATTGCATCAGGCACTAGAGCAACAATGAGGAAGCTCCCTATTCCCTCTCACTCTGCTTCCCTTCCTCCCTCATCCGGGAGCCTGGGTTTGCAGGCGCCTCAATAGGGAAACAGGAGTTTCCTTGCCTGGTTTTTCTGTGTCCTATTTATACCCTGTACCTGTGATACACACACAGACACCTCACTTCCTGAACTCTAAGAGAACTAAGCAAGTGACTGCCACAGAAGTGGACAGGGCATGGTCCACATTGTAATTCTGCATTTCTACTCTCTAGGCGTTCCCTTCTGAACCCTAATGGAAACAGAATTTTTTTATGAAATAAATACACATAGCAAGGAATCAATCACCATCTTGTTATTGCAACAGATACAATGGACACAGACGATATCTGTCCTCTGTCTGTCGCTATGTAAAATGAGCCTACCAGGGAGGACAGATTGCAAATGACACGAAATGGCCCTGGATGATATTCTTTTTTAGAGCTGTTTGAAGAATCTCAATCTGCCCTTTCTCAAATCACCACAATCAGCAACCATTTTGCTTCTGGTCTTTGTAGGCACTGCCAATCTGTGATTGAGGCAGTGGGAGGTACTGGGGGAAAGTGACAGGCTTCCAGCAGTCCCCAACCTGCCAGCTCACTCTCAGCCTGACCTTGAACACATTCCTTAAAATTTTCAGGGCCTCAGGCTCCCTGTATTTGAAACACGGGAACTCATTAAGGAACTTTAAGGGCCCTCCCATTGACAATCATACATGCAATATAAAATTCTAATATGTTGGCTTGAGGCAAACAAATATGTCTCCTGAAGGCCCTGCTGAGACAAGCCAACCATATTTGTGCCCACACAGCCTTAGTCACCCCAGCAGCAGATCCATCCAGAGGTTCAATCAGGTTTTAAGTTCCTGAAAGTGAGACATCTTAACTAATTTGTCTGACCCTACAGCCAGTGACAGTCTTGGCAGGCATATTTGGCATTCTGGTGACATTTGGCTTAACTATGGCTCCAGCAGGACTTCTCCCAGCCTCTGTGCCTGACTGTCTTAGATATTCTGAAATTATAGATTAGAAGCCCACATGTTGAAACATTACCACTCCCATCTAGAGAATCTTGAAGACTCTTCTGCCATTTACAACCCCCAAATGAGTGTGTTCCCACTTGGGCAGCAGGATTCAGTCTTAAATTACCTAAAGAGCCCAAGTGCTGGGTCTGGGCTCCATTTGTTTACAAAATAGGCACTTTCAAAGGCCCTTTACTAGGGACTGGCAATTCCCAGGTCCCCTGCTATAGGCTGATGCATAATGCATAAGGTTCTGGGGAATGTGTATTCATGAGGGCGGCTTGGCTTTTGTCAAAAAGAACTGTGAAATATTATGATGGAACAATTTTCATTTCTGCCACATTGTTTTTATAGTGCATTCATGACTGGGGATTGAGGGCTTTTTGAGTTTTGTCTGGTGCAGATGTTGCCTTGCGGAGAGCTGCTTTAGATGTCTGTATTTTCCAACTTTGTTGCTGACAATTACATGAAGCCAAGAGAGGGGGCTCTCCCATGGAGACAAAGGATGCATGTCCTCAAGTGATCTGGGCCTGATTTGCTCAGAAGGTGGGCAAGAGGAGTAAAAGATGGAAAGGGGAAGAAAGGGCAAGAGGGAAGGAAGAAGACAGGAAGGAATGGAAGAGGAGGAAGGGAAGGAAGGGAAGGAAGGAGACCATAATTCTGCCACCATGCTCTGAGTATCAAGCGTAGGCGGTGGCCTCCATCTTATCTTTGACTCTCAAACATTCCTAATGCTCCCGAGGAGGGAGTATTATCTTCACTTTGCCTAGGAGGATGTAGAAGCCTGGCAAGAGTGAGCTGCCTGTCTGAAATTACAGAACCAATGCCTGCACTTGGACCCACATGAACGCATTCTACTGGAGAAGCAGGAGGATGAAGCCAGCGGAAGTGCTATCTACACCCATGTGAGAAACAGTCCTAGACACAGGGGTGAGAGATGGCAAAGTTACCATTGGGTTCCAGAAAGTAAAGAAAATGTTTCTGGACTGACAGCTAGGCACTAGTGTCCATTTGCAAGCACTCAGTCACAAGCACCACTACTGTGTGCACATGTAGGAATACACACACATACACACACACACACACACACACACACACACACACGTCATACAGTGCACATAGATACAACAAATTTCAGGAGACTTGTAGACTTGCCTGAAGTTCAATAGCCCCTTTGTTTAAGAAACACCATGAATAATGACATTCATTATAGCTAATTTTTGAGTGTGTCTATGCTTGTGTGTGTGTGTGTGTGTGTGTGTGTGTGTGTATACAGATGCACATAGATGCCGGAGTTTGATGTTGTATGTCTTCCTCATTTAATCTTAGTATCATCATCATCATCATTTTAATATTTTTGAGACTGAGTCTCTCTAGTATGTAGCTTTTGCTGTCCAGGAACTCACTATGTAGATCTGGATGGTCTCAAACTCAGAGATCCATCTGCCTCTGACTCATGAGTACTGGAATTAAAGACATACATGACCATGCTGGCTATTCTTATTTATTTATTCTTTTATTCATCCATTCATTAGTTTGTTTGTTTGTTTGTTTGTTTGTTTATTATAGACAGTCTTTCACTAAATCTGGAGCTCAAGAACTGGGCTAGCTTCAAGCACTCTTCTGCCTTAGCCTTTCAAACTCTGAGATTATAAACCTAAGTCGCCACACTTGATTTTTCTATTGGTGCTGACACTCTAAGTTGGTTCTACCTGCATGGCAAACAAGCACTTTGCCAGCTGGGCCATCTCCTGGATCCCTGCTACTATAGCTTTGTACCAGTATTCTAGCTCAGTTAAAATATGTACATATTAAAGAAACTTCTCACGACAGAATAGGTGGCATTCTATGTAAACTATAAAACGGGGAAAAGGTATGAAGTCTAGGAAGAAAGAAAGCAACACAAAAGAGGAGATGGTCTCACAGCCTCATTTCTGGAGGAGAGTTGGTATGGGAGCATAAGACAAGAGGCCTCTACAGGCCAATGCATATCCACTGCATTGAATCACAGAGACAGCAATGCAAATAATGGAATGGAGACTGTGAGAGGAGCCTACTCATCAGTAGGTATGTCCTCTTGCACTGGCAAAAGTCAGAGCTAGAGTCTGAAAGCCCAAGCACTGTGGTTAAAAGGTAAGCCTTGAATGACACAAAGCCTGGGAGGATAGAGTCCCAAAGCCATGCATGAAGATGCTGCTACCACTCCAGATGCCCACACCACACATAGACTTAAAAGTTGTGAGTAGTATCATATGCCTGGCTTCAGAAAAAAAGCCCTAGGAATACAATATTTGTGAAACACATGCATCACACATGAAGCCCCCAGTCCCACCCCCAGCACTGGATAAACCAAGCATGCTCATGGAGTCTTGAAATCCCAACACTTGGAAATGGAAATGAGAAGTTCCAGGTCATCTTTGCCTACATATCAAAATAAAGATCATCGTAGAATTCATGAGATGATACAGAGAAAGAGAGGAAAGAAGGGAAAGAAAAAGAGAAGGGGGAAGGATGGAGGGAGGGAGGAAGAAAAAGAAAAAAAGAACATCATGAGGTCATCCTCTTTCTTCCCCAGGCTGAAGACATCATTGTACTGAAGATCTGTACATGGAGTGAGTGGAACTTCTCATGATCACTACTTAGGTTATGGTGGAAAGATCTCTTCAAATGCAGCCCCAAGACACCCTTCCCTTCTTAAAATAGACCCAAGCTCTCTCTCTCAGCCGAGTCTCTTCATACTGGCTGTCCCCTCTGCCTGAAATATCTCTTCCCTTCAGAGTCCCACAGCCCACCTCAGTTCATCTATCAGGCCTCAGTTTTCCCAGGAGTCTTTCTCATTCTGTGTCTCCAGTGTGCACAGCTGGCATCTGAGGCAGCTGTTGATGGCTGTGATCTTGCTACTGTGCTCATCTGCCTCATGCTACAAAATCAAATCCAGAGCCGCAGGAGTCAGGGTGTCATCTGTTCACCCTTCTGTACCCAACACTGAGCGTAGTGGCCAGGACATAGACAGGGCTCAGCAAACGTTAGAGAATGAATGAATCTGCTCACAGTGTGATACACAAGAGCATTAATAGGGCATGCCTAAAGGGATTTAAATCCAACACTTCGCTCATGTTCTGCACGGGGCACTTCTGCCTGTCTGAATAAGCTGTGCTGGCCAAGAGCAAGCAATAAAGCATGAGGGAACAGATCAAAGCTCTCAGCAAACCAGTCCAAGAGCCTTCCCTAGCCCTCCAAGCCCTGGGCAATAGGGCAGACTCTTACATAGACTTGGAACAAATGTGATTTCTAAGCTCCATATTCACAGCCACCAATGTTGTAACAGTTAGCCCGAGTTTCACCACCAACAGAGAGGACAGCAAAGTCCTGCTGGCAACATTGCCAAGATTATTTATTGACTTAGAGGGATATCTTAAACAGAGGTGATTTTGCTCCTGGGAAATATTTAGTTATGTCTAAAGACTTTTTTTTTTCTTGGTTGCTGTTATTGTTGTTCTTAGATTTAGAGTAGATGATTGTTAAGCATTCTGCAATACACAATACATGACATAATAGTCACAAATAAATGACCCAGCTCAGAGTATCAACAAGGTTGAGGTCCCAAAGCACTATAAGTCTGGACTTTTTGGGAGCACCGTGCCAGTTGCTTCTCCTGTAAGTACTTGTAAATGGCTTATTAACTTTCCCAGACTTCTGAAGCTCTCATGTGCTTGAGCTTGATCCATTCATTAGCGAGTTTGTTGGATCCACCCTCCATCCCACCTGGTCTACCTAAAACAGGTGGCAGAGGTGAGTGGCATGTATGGTCCCTGGAGTTTCTTTGTGGGACCTCGAGAGTGTTCTGCCTCCTTGTTTAAACTTTCAGGGGCCCCAAAACTAATCAGCTTGGAATACTACCCAACAGCCTATCCCAGGTAGATCCACCAACCACCCTAGCTAGTCTTTTTGGGACAGCCTGCAGAGACAGGAGCCTAGCATAGAAGCCCGCTGAGAAGCTCTATCCAGCAGCTGATTGAGATAGAAGCAGATACCCACAGACAAATATTGGATGGAGGTTGGGGTCCCCTGTGGAAGAGTTAGGGGAAGGATTGAAGGTGCTCAAGGAGACGGCAACACCACAGGAAGACCAACAGTGCCAACTAACCTGTAAAGTTGGGAGCTCCCAGAGACAGAGCCACCAACCAAAGAGATACAAGGGCTGGTCTGAAGCCCCGGGCACATATAAAGCAGAGGATTGCCTTTTCTGGTCTCAGTGGGAGAGGATGTACTTAATCCTGTAGAGACAGCCAGATTCCAACTTTCAGAAGTGGGGCTTTTTGGGGTCAGCTGATAAAACAGCCAAAAAATATTTCATTACAGTCATTCAGAGCTTGGGGGCTCAAAAGGCTAGTCACAGCTAACTCTGACCACACTGTATAGGTGAAGCATGTCCCAGAAGGAAGTGAACACAAGCAGAAGCCATCTCCACAAGGCTGAGTGACATCAGAGATGTCAGCGTGCACCAGTGATGGGGGCTCCACTTGACCTCTCTGTGCTTCATTGTCTGCAACTGTGACATGGGGCCTGTCACTTCTTCAATGTTTATCTGTTGAGGAGACCAGAGGATGACAGAAAAATACAAAAAGTCATGAGACACTCAGACAGGGAGGAAAGTGAAGTGTTGTCTTTCACCAGTTGAAAAAAAAAAAAAAAGATTGTAATGACTCCAGTAACCTCCCCAGTCATTAATCCAGTCAACTCACACTATTTTACAATCTTTTAGTACCAAGTCACTATTGTTTACTACCAGGCTGCCACCTTAGATTTACTCATGTGGTTGTTCAATGATTGTTCACATGTTAAACTAAAGTTACTGCAAAGTTAGCAGCCTTTGTTATGGTTATGACTGTCATTTGGTCTCCCATGTACTCCCAGAACATGTCTATATACTATAGGTGTGTGTGTGTGTGTGTGTGTGTGTGTGTGTGTGTGTGTGTGTGTGTGTGTAATGGCTAAAATCTTGTATATAATAATGGAACAAATGAATAAGTGCAATGTTCATGATACTGCAAATAAAGAGATACAAACTTCCCCATCCCCCAACCAATCACTCCTGGTATGTCACAATGAAGGTGTCCCTGGGCTGGATAACTAAGTATTTACCTCTGGTAAAAGCTGTTATCTCAAGCCAACATCTAGACAGTTAATAAAGGTGTCTAGTATTTATTCTATTCCTTCGGATGACAGAGTCTTCCTTATCTGTAAATGACTTTTAAACACGGCTCAGGCATCCTGAAGCATTTGGGGGTTTTATTAAGAGTTTCTCTTAAAGGGGGAGGAGGGGGAGGCTGGATTTGTCATCCAGTTTCCAACAACCACCTTTATATAGGCAGAACCTGAAATGGGCACTGTTGGGGACACTTTAAAAGAAGTGCAAGCGCAGGAACTTACATACCACTTTTCCGCTGATGGCACAATGCATGCCAATTATTAAAACTTAACGATGGAGAAATCTAAAGATCTGCAGACTTTTAATTAAGAGTCCTCTGGTTTCCAGCATGCATTCACCCTGCAGCTGTATTCATTGGAGAAACAGGAAAGTGGTATTTGTGTTCTACTACCATTGATGTTATGATGTTACAATGTACACACACACACACACACACACACACACACACAGAGGCACATTTTATTGAAAATAAAAATGTTCACAAAATAGTACTTTATAAATCCCAGTGTCTTGTTTGTTTATTTTGCCTTCCTTGTTGCAGCCCAAGTGTCCCCTCTTTTCTATGTGATCTTTGGCTAAGTGCCTTATGAACTTGGTCGCATGCCCATTTAGCAGGGGAACAGGTGGGCAGCTTAGAGGCAATGGAACTCGAGTGAGGAGAGCAGCAACAATCGAATACTTAAAGGCCCCAGATGATTAAACAATTACTGTCCTCATAGCTCAAATTTTAGAGCAAATGGCATTTACCCTAGACTGCATTTGTCGTCTGGGAGAGTCATCCTCTAGGTGTATGTGGGTCCCCTTTCTTTGTGATGAAATTTGATCTCTTGGTTCCTCTTAGGAAGCAGAGATTTCTGGTGTCTAGCCAAATTGGGAAAAAAAATAAAAAATAAAAAGCTCGTATTTTCTCCTCCTCGTTGTGCATCAATGTTTAATTTCCAAACTCAACCTCCTGATAGTCCGTTACACTATGTGGTTTCTAGTCACACAGTAATTCTGATGCTAGAACAGTTTTGCTCCATAGCATGCACTGAGAGAGAAAGGGGAGACGCTCCTCATCTTAAACCGATTTCCAGTTCTCAGAGATCCCTCTTTTCAGATCCACATGCAGTAACCTCAGGAGGTTCACAAGATGGTGACAGTGACGAGCAGACCACATACATGTGAAGTCATGTGTTTCAATCCCCTATGGCTGAAGGCTTAAGTATTAAATCCCAGCCTCTAGCTGAGAGCTTGAGGGTTTGAGGATGGAAGTGGCTCCCAAAAAGCTGAGATGATTCAGAATATTGACAGCTATCCATGTTTAAATCCATGTAATAACACTAACACAGACAATCATGTTTGTTGAGATACACGGAGGAAGGCGGGGACTAAGAGGTTTTTCCTGAAAGCCAATAAGATGATGTTAGTGTCAAATTGGACCAAGTTCAATGTTCCATATAGCTTAAAGCTATCCCTCAAAAATCTAGCAGAAAACAAATTAGAGAAAGGTTTTTTTCCTGAGCCGAGATTTGACTCTGATGTGCAGAAGACTCTGTCTCACTCTGGTCTATACTCTAAACAGCTGTTTTCACCTCCAACTGGCTTTTCAGAGGATGCATAGAGCTGTTACATATGGCAGAGTTCAGTCTGTGGAAGAGAACTGGAACGATGACAAGCTCACACACTGAAACAGATGAGCCAGTAGAATGGACAGTGTGACCAGCAACAGCAGCATGATCTAGGACTTGGGAAAATAACTGCTATCCTAAGTGCCCCATATTTACTGAATTGGAGTCTCCGTTCTAACAAGCCTCCCATTTGAAAATTGCTGCTCCTGAGAGCGTTCTATAATCTGCAACCCATGTGGAGGTTCAGAAGAGACAATGGGGACTACAGCTCCTATCCGGCCACAATTAAAGTACTAGAATGTGGGCTCTATGAAGCAAAGCCATTATTTTCACCTCAACTTTAATAGGCCCTGGGCAAAATCTCAATGAATGTTTACACCTGATGATGCTCACTTTCCTTGTGGTGTGTAAGCACTAAACACTCCACTTCTGGCATCAGAACCAGGCCTCTAACTTAAGATTTGCTCATCATCTATGGTCAATATGCTTATGCTTGTTTGGGGGCTAATCTCAAGATTAGTACCACTTTGTATTTCTCATAAGAGCTCAGGGGTAATTTTCCATTTCTGCCTCTGCCTTCCACTTACAGTCCTTTGTGATAGCAGGAATCACTTCCTATTTTCTATCAGAAGCCTCAAGTACAGAGGCTACATCTATCTTGTCTAACACTATTGAATCTCCCTTGAAGGAGCCATGCCCCAGCCTGTGTGTAACACTGTTAGACTTCCTCCAGAGTAGCCATGGGGCAGCCGATGGAGCAGTCTTCAGTGTCCCAACAAAAATGTGAACCATGATCTAAGCTGTAATCGCTAATTCTCAAATATCAGGCCATAGAACACAACACATACACTCACTTGCTTTCCCATCATACTTTTCAAAGTAGATTCCATCAGCTGCAATCCAAGCTTGTCTTTATTGCAGGTCATCATAAAACAAACAAACACAGGACTGGTTTCAAGATATTGGAAGGCAGGCTGAGACAGAAAAGAGTGGGCAATAATCAAGGAAAATTTCAGGATCATTTTGTATTCTTTCATATGTTGGGTATGTAAGAGCCTCAAAAGCATGGAGATCCATGGAACACAGTATTTCTTATTCCTCACTTACAAAATGAGACAGTCTCTTAACTCTCCTTTCAATCTTAGAGTGTGGCCCTCCTTCTGCGCTGGCCATCTCTGTGGTCTCTGACAACCTCACACGAGATAGCCATACTCACAGACTGTCCTTCCGTAGGTCTGTATCCTCCCTATCATCCGCATGTAGATGAATTGGATCAGAAGTTTCTGTCTTTTTGTCTTTGTCCCTACCATGGCAATCCAACAGGAAATGTTTGGATTGGAGATGAGATTGGAGAAATCTGAAGTCCCAACTTCATTCCCTGGCTACCTGATGACTTGGAGTGATTCATTTAATGGTTTTATATCACGATTTCATCCTCTCTAGAATGTTCCCCACTAGGGGTTAGAGAGTTAGCACAGCAGTCAACAGCATTACTCTTCTTTGCCAAGCACCCACCTCGGGCACTGAGCAATCAATCACTTGCAAATCCAGCTCCAGGGGACTGATGCTACTCTCTTCTGCCCTCTACAGGCACTTATCTGCACACACACACACACACACACACACACACACACACACACATACACACAAGTCTTTAAATTTTAAAAATAAAAAATATTCTGAATTGTATTGTTTCGATAGTTTAAAAAGTTAGTTTGGGGGCTGGATGGACAGATAGGCCAGTGGTTAAGAGCAGTGTCCACTCTTCCAGAGGACCAGTGTTTGATTCCCAGGAACCACCCAGAAGCTCACAACCATCTGTAATTCCATTTTCGTGGGATCCAACTACTCCTGGCCTCTGAGGGTACTGGGCATAAATATACATACATTCAGGCAAAACTTCGATGTTCATAAAATAAATAGTAATAAATATGTACTTTAGTAGCCAGTCCTTAAATGGCACACAGGATAATGCTTAGTACATACTAACTGTTCCCAGTTTCTTTCACCAATCTCTGCTAATACCATGTCTGTGGGAATCTTTAGAAATCAGATTTGTCAAGAGATGAGATGGTGACAGGACCATCCATGAGTCCCTCATATCTAAATTAGACTCCACCTTTTGTCAGTCCTTTCCCTCTCTGCATCACAGAAAACACACTTGACAACCCATGAGTGGAATTAAATGACCAGGAGGGAATATGTACTCTTAAGAGAGAAAAGTCCCCTTTTCCAAGTCATCAATAGCTAGGTCACTTCAAATCATCCACTTAACTTTCTGGCCTTCTTTCCTCATCTCCACACTGGAGATAGCTGCTGCTCCATGCAGAGTTTGCTGGAGGATGGAACTAATGTCTTACAGCATCAAAAAAAGAAGGTGAGTGAGTAGGAGAAGCCAGAGTCTCTCTTGCCTTACAAACAAAGTCAGGAAGAAGGTTACTCCTTAAGCAAGAACAGCCATCCCTAAGCCACTAGCTAAGTGATCAATGCAGTTATTCATTAGCATAAATATTTCACAACAATGTCATTTTAATGCTCCCCAAGAGCACCTGTTATCTTTCCCACAAATTGGACTCTCTATGACATAACTCATCAAGAAGCACTTCTCAGGTAGCTTAAGTGAAGGACTGCCATTCCAACCAATAAAGCAGACACTAAACACAACAAAGCCCATGCTGTGACTTTAATAGTTGATCAATTTGTAGATCAGGAGCTTTTATTCTTCTCAGCTTTGGCCTGACAGCAGGAGGTGAGTTTCCACTCTTAGAGATAACTGCTTTGGTAGGAAACAAAGGTTCATATTGGGTCCTCCTTATCCACAGGGTCCACATCCATGGATCCAACCAAATATGGATAAAAATATAGGGGAAAATGTATATCTTTGATATACAGACTCTCCAAACAGCATAGTAAAAGCACCATGGATATTGCATTTATATTACATTAGATATCACAGCAATTTAGAGGTGTATTAAAGTATATGAGGGGGATTACATAGGTTATGTGCAAATGTTACACCTTCTTATATAAAGGGATTTGAATATCTGTAGGTTATGGTGTCTGTGGGTGCCCTGGAAGCAAGCACTCACATATATTGAGGAACAGCCATATATACATAACCCACTGAATAAGCCTATGAAAGTTAACCACAATACAAGGCTATATGACTTTTCAAGTTGCGGGGAGGGACTGTTTCAAACAAGAACATGTGAGCCGACTGGGGTTGGGTGAGAGAGTTTTTGTTCCTAGATATTTATTTTCACTCTGCTTATTTGATACTTGATTTATAGAAACAGACCCTCTAAGCCCAGCATGGATCTGAGCATGCGCTGTTAGGAAGTGTGCATTGAAGGCGTAGAGGTAGCAAAGCAGAGGGGCTGGAGCTGGGCTCAAGTTCAGCTGCCTGCCTGCCTTTCTGTCCTCTCTGGAGTCATCTTAGCCTAGAGAGGCTCTGCCTTTGCTATGGTTTGGATGCTGTTTACTGTGTTTAACTCAAGGGTCCTCTGTGTTAAATCAGTATTGGGAAATGACAGAGCCCCTGCAAAGTGAGACCACATGTACGGCTCCTGATGTATGAGCTTACAATCATCTCTCAGTGTTTTTCTACTCCTGGACAACTTACATTTGGAAATAGGAAGGGAGATGGCATGATGGTGGTTATAGGTTAAATTGTGTTCTCTACATCTATGTGTTAAAAAGTCCTCAATTCCCAATACTTCAAAATGTGATGTATTCACAGATAGAATTTTAAACAAGTAAATTAAATTATAATAAGGCACTGGGTAGGATCTTATCTAATCTGATGGTGTCCTTCTAAGAAGAGGCAGTTAGCACACTGGCATTCATAGATGGAAAGACAGCTGAGGACACAAAGAGAAGTTATATGTAAACCAGTAAGAGATGACACAGAAGAAGCCAACCCTGCCATGCCTTGATGTCAGGGGTTATGGTCTCTAAGACTTTGTAAAGTTTCTCTGCATGAGCCACCCAGGCTATGGCACTTTGTTATGGCATCCACATACATACAGGTGACATGTTTGTAGTTGATATAATGGGATACTTGGACTTTCTAAATGTCCAGTTTTCTTTGGAAAGAGATAAGTCATTTTTCTACAGCTTTGGAATAATGAGAACAGGGAACGTCCCTTTAGAAAATATCATAATTTGCTACTTTGATGGTTTCTCTTTCCCTTGTTTAAAATTAACTCATAGAAAACATTTGCTCATTTTATCAAAGTAGTCAAATTGTCCATTTGAGCCAATGGCTATTTAAAGTTTTAAATCAAGAAGTTTGCCCTTCAGGGCACTGGGGAGCTTCCTAAAAATGACACAGACACACAGCCATGCTTGCTATCATTGAGCTCAGCTGTCTCTGAGAGCTTGGGATATGTGTGACATCTGTGGTGTGGCTGGGACAATTCCCTGTGTCCCTTTGTAACTGGTGCCTTTGTCATACAGAACATCTTGGCCCCAGCCGAGAAATATACTAATTGGAGGCACGTGCTTTACTGGCCTTTAGAGAAGAAACTCTTTCTGAGAACCCTCCCACACACCACCACACCTCTTGGCAGTCAATCAATTCACAAGTATTGGTAGCTAACCAAATTGCAAAGCAGTAGCAAGAGTGGTTGGAGAAACAAACAGAAATCCGAAGAAACAACTGGCAACATTGCTACCATTTAACCAAAAGAAACAAGATATAGAGGGGGGGGGGGCATTTCTTCTAGGCAATCCTACTATGAAGCATGGCCTGCACCAATACAATCCTTTAGGATTTCCCCTCATTTAGTCTACAGTACTACCTGTATTCCCTGCTTACTTGTTGCTAGGGAGATGATTCTGTTGAACGCTGCCAGACATTAAACACACACGCATATGGACACACACAGGCATGCACGCCTACCAAAGCTAATTTCCCCGCTGTTGCTATAGTCTCAGTAATTTTCGCTAACCTTCCTTCCAATCTTTTCTTCAATTGCCACAGAGTGTATAGTTGAGGACTTGACATTTCCTTTGAATTAAGGCTGCGAGTTAAGTGGATATTTTCCCTTAGATGGATGGCTATTCTGGGCCTTCCCACAGCTAATCACACCGTAGCCTGAGATCTCACCTGTTCCCTTTCATACTGCATACTCTCTGCTTGAAATTTGCCAGCAGGTCCTCAATAAAGAAATAGCCCTGATTGCTCATTAAAAGCAAGAGAGAAAGCAATTAAAATACAAAAGGCAGTGCAAAGATTAACACTCGGGAAGTTGAAAGTTGAGCGAGCATTGTTGAAGGCTGGAAACCAATACGGGGAGTAGGGATTGAAAGCAAGCTTGCAAACAGACCAGGCCTCGAGCTTGGTGCCCAGCATTCAGGTTTTTTTTCAATTCCACTTCAATTCAATTCCATTCATTCAGTTCATTGGAGGGAGCTAAACAGGAAGTATTGTTTCTATTCCCCCCCCCCTCAGTGAAGCTCATATTTTAGATAAGGCCAACATTCACAAGGATGTACACTGTTTCTGCAGAGAAACAGGGCGCTGCTTGTAAGAACCCCCAAACCTGCTCTCAAATTCTGCTATCACTTTCTTGAAAGTAACCTCCTCTGAGCCAGGGGCCCTGCACCTCCATTCTGCATGGGCACACAATCAACACACATCATTGATTGTTAGATCACAGACACCCTCTAGGTGTCTCTAGTCCATTCTCAGCAATCTGGCCATGACCCCCTCATACATGTACTCTGTCTCTGTCTCTGTCTCTCTCTTCCTCTCTCCCCTTCTGCTGCTCTGTCTCTGTCTCTCTGTCTCTATTTCTGTCTCTCTGTCTCTGTCTGCCTGTCTGTCTGTCTGTCTCTCTGTGTGTGTATGTATGTGTGTGTGTGTGTGTGTGTGTGTGTGTGTGTGTGTCCGTCCTTCTCCTCTCTCTCCTTCTGGCAAAGAGAACTGAAAAGAAAAGAAGTTGTGCTGTGTGGCCTTTCCATCCACCCTTCCCCATTGCAGTTGTAGAATGTGTTAATGGTCCTACCTGTTCCTGTCTCTACTCCCATTAGCACATAGGCTTTGCCAGACTAGATTACTTGGTATGAAACTTGTGGTGCTCCTGGAAATCTATAGGAGTCGGCAACTCCCTTTGTTCTCAGGGTTGAGAGGGAAGGCTTTCTCTTCCCCGTCACTGATGCCTGAGGCCATGGTATTCTATCTAGCCAGGAAACTGTAGAGAGTGTCACTCCCTTAGGTATCCCCATCTCTCCAAATGGAGCTCCAATGGGACCTGAAGGCCTTCTCATCTTCTTCAAGCCCTCACAGCCTCCCAGAGTTCTTCTGGAGGACACTGTCGGTTTCTTTCTGTGAGCCCACATTTTAAGTTACAATAGCCAACATTCTTGCTTTGGCCAAACTTTGGGTAAACTGCTGAATATCCTCTTAGGCCAACCTTTGAAATTCAGTGTCAGGCAAGGAGTTTGCCTGGTCAGTTTAACAAGAACCATCCATCCTTGATATCTGATCATCCTTGATGTCTGGCTGGGTCTCTAAGCCTATACCACTGCATCAGAAATATTGTGAGAGAGCAGAGTCAAATTAACATATTAAAGAAGATGGAGACAGAGGCAGGTGGATTTCTGAGTTCGAGGCCAGCCTGGTCTACAAAGTGAGTTCCAGGACAGTCAGGGCTATACAGAGAAACCCTGTCTCAAAAAACAAAACAAACAAACAAAAAAAAGAAGACGGTTGATCAAGAATACTGCAAACTGTTTTTCACCTGGACTGTCTGTAAAAACAAAACAAAACAACAACAACAAAACCAAAAAAGGAAACAAACAAAAAAGGAGCCTGAGAGAAGGCAGGTGGCAGGTGTCGCATCAATGACCTATAAATGACCATGAATCTCATGACCCAGCACTTTTCAACACATGCTTTTTCCTTGGCTCACTTGCCTATTCCTGCTCTCAGAATGTTCCTTTGTCTTAGTAAGTCCTCTTGTTTCTATACCCAACCACCTATCCTTTGTGCGGTTCTTTGCCCTGGGACCCAAGACCCTGGGAACTCCAGCAGATGCCCTTGAAACTTGGGTGAGCATCTGTACCAGCATCTTTGGAGGGCTGATGAGCATCCTGGCCTGTCTTCAGCAGGAACTCTATGAAGGTCTTTTAGCTAGCTAGAATCTCACTGTTACAGCTAATCTTGGCTGTCAAGTTGTCACACCTGGAAAGAGGGAACCTCAAGGAATTGCCTCTATCAGGTTGGCCTATGGACGTGTCTATAGGGACATTTTCTTCATTGTTAATTGATATGGGGGTACATTGTGGGCAGTGACAACCCTAGGCAGGTGGTCTGGGATATATAAGAAAACTAGCTAAACCTGAGCCTGGGAGGGAGGGATCTAGTAAGTAGTCTTTCTCCATGATCTCTATTTTAGTTCCTGCCTCCAGGTTCCTTCCTTGAACTTCTGCTCTGGTTTTCCTAGCTAGTGACCTATAAACAAAAGCAACTTTCTTCTCCAATTTGATTTTGATCAATGTCTTATTGTAACAAAAAAGCAAACTAGCACCTCCCCTTTCTTCTAATAGTTCCAAATAGTTATTTTCTGCCTATTAACCACTCTATCCCTTCAGTATTCATTCCTAGCTATCTATTATCTGTTTACAGTTGTACCCTGTATCTCTATCCTACCGTAAAGCTCCACCATAGCAATCTCTATGCATTCCAATGGATCTGAACAATCTATCTCCCTGGGATAGAACAAACAGCAGTGGATATAGTTTCTGCATTTCATTAGTATGCAAGTTTGCCTTGCTTTTAGAATCAGTAAACATTCCAACCTCTCTATACATTTCCATATTTTGCTCCAGAACCCGAGATGAAATACATGTCCCCTGCCAGAGACCCCTGGAAGTCTCTGTTCTAGATACAGATCCTCAGTTGGTGTCACTTGCCAATAGGATTGAAGTTGGCCCAAAAGAAGACTCATCATTGATTAGAAGTAAAAAAGACAAATCCTAGGTGGGATTTCCTAGAAAGATTTGTGGTTGACCCCAAGTATTTGTGTAGAAATGTGAGTCTCCTTTGAAATTGTTCTGCTCCTGGATAGTGACTCCAGGAAAGAGTCACTATCACCACAGAACAATGTCCAAGCAATAAAATTCATCCTGGGTGTTAATTAGCTCAATATTTATCTCATCTAATATGCAAATTAAGACACTGCGGTCTCATTAGCATCATCTGAATTTCCTTTAAGCAAAATGAAATCTCCTGCCAATGTAAGAAACAGAGAAAAAGAAGGAAAAAAAAAACCCAACCAAACATCAGTATTTCCCTCTGAAGCTAACAAGGATGTGATTTGGTTTTTCCTTTGTTACAAGGTAGCAAATTAGGATAAAACACATTATAAATATGCAAAGTGTGGCCTGACCTCATCTATCTATCAGTAGCAAGAGCACAACCTTGACATTGTGTGGTTATCAGGCTTTCTGCATCGAACTTGTTTGTTCTCTGGGTCAGGGTCTACAGAGCAGATGGGTGAGCTTGCAATGCGTCTGCAATGGGGAGATTAACAATGGAAGGAGGTGCTGCCTTCAAGAGCCCACTCAAAGAACAGATGTTACCCCCATGACAGGAGCAGAAGACTATTGTTTTTGGTATTATGAATCTTAAAAATAAGAACCCGTGTCTCAAATTCAAAAAGCACAGAGACTTAATCCCATGCGTTTTGTTTCTTCTTACCTCCCCGCTTGAGGATTTTAAAATTACACAACAATAATGAATCATCAAGTACATACATTGTGTCCCAAAAGGGAGGCCCCATGTGCTGGGGAATATAACAATGCCATAAAAAATAACTCTAGATGTGTCTCCAGCATTCTAAGTCTTGGGCAAGCCACTAGAAGTTCCACATTAATCAGGATCAGAGTATTACCCAAAGATGTTGCTAGAGTTACGTCGCAGGTGCTGGGGCTCCATGGGCTGACCATACTCCACGTCTTCTCTGCCCTTCTACCTGATAGGAAGAGCTGACAGGGAACACATGCAGTGCCCTTGAAATCTTTCATCCTTTGCTCTGTAGCCTGGGAGTCTCAACCCGACCACCTACTATGGCTTATTCATTAAGCCTGCAGTCTGGTGGCACAGAACCTCCCCATCCATTGAAACCCCATAAGAAGCAAACCATGCTTTAATCGTAGAGCTGAAATCTCTCCCATGAATCTGTTCCTCCCCTCTATGTCTTCCTCTGTGTTATTCCTTGTGTCAACAATGTTTTCCTGGAAGAGATTCACCTCAGCACCCTTCTCTCTTACCTAGTCCCTTTCCTCTCCATCCCCCAAGTCTAACACAGGCTGGAGATAAGTTAGTAGTAAGGCATCAAATTTACTCCAGTGGGCATCAATTTGAAAAGATGGAGGTCACTCAGCTTTAAATCTGCATCCTGGGGTCTCAGGAGGGCAAGGACATCCAGTTAGAATGGGAGGGACTCATATATGACAGCAGGGCTTGTGTCACTGTTACAGTTTGGTTTTTCTTTTGACAGCATGAAACACTGTAATGAACGTTCACCATGCAACTATGTTCTATATTTTCTTAAATCGCTTCTCTACCAGTTAAACCTCACACTGGCTTACAGAACCAAAGACCAAACAGGGGAGTTACGAAGTTACCAAAACCCACGTTCTAGGTTCCATAAAACTAAAGATTATTTAGCAGTTAACATCTTCCTTAGAATCTAGCATGTCACCCAAAAAGGAGCCAAAATCAATCTAGCTAAGCAATTAGGATGTGGTGCCAAGGTGGGGATGGGAGGGGTGGGGACAGATAGAAAATGAAAGTCAACTTCAAAAGCATGCCCCATCAAGATATGACTTACAGGAGACTCAGCAAATATATCACGGTATATAGATTAGTTTGGGCCTCTGTTTTGAAATGCTACAGCCACACAATAGGCCCTGGGGAAGTTATTCCTTTGGCTGATATATATACATGTATAAAGGACCTCACTGTAAGAATGTGTCCTCTGTCCATTGGAGGAAAGAACTAGATCACTGCAGACCATGACCATGAGAAGGTACGAACATAGGGCTGCATAACAAGCCTCGTTTTTATTTTCCTGGTCATCTTGTCTCAATCAAGGCTTGCCCTTTCCTCCCTACAACACCTCCCCCACACACACACACACACCCGAGCATGCTTCAAAGAAGGAGGTATTCAAGCCTGAAGTCTAAGATTGCTCCTTGAGATCTATTCTAGAGATTCACTTATTTCACTTAGTTATTTTCCATGCATATAGAACACAGTCTTATATTTAAAAATCTATTTATTTTTTTCTCATACTAATCTGTCTTTTGTTAAAGGAAGTCTCTGTACAGACACAAGTGAAACAAGGGACAGACGAAATGGCTTTTCTTCCCTTGTAATATCCCTTCGCTCTCACTTCTCCACTAACTCAAAAGATCTTATTCTGGCCCCCACCCTCTCCCTTTTAGCAGGTGATGCCATTTGGTTCAGAGAGGTAGGTCACTAGTCCAAGGTCATGCAGCTTAAATTTTGCCCAGGCAGAACAGATAGATCAAATGAATGTGGCAGGCCACAGGGAGGCAGTCTAATTAGTGAGGCGTCCTGCAGGCAGTAATGGAAAGGCTGAAAGGGTAGCAGACTCCATCTTCCCCCAGCATGCACCTTGTGTGGATTCTCTGCTTCCTTAGGCCACAAGCCCCAGGTGGTCCTTTACTCTCCTCCCTTTCCTGATTTTGACAAGTTACTTGAGAGCTTTGTTGTGAACACAGCCTACTCTCCAGGGCCGGAGAGAGAGACCTGTCTGCATTCCAACACTGGCTGGGCCTGAAAACTGAAAACTATTTCTGCAGGCAGGCAGAAGCTGATTTCCATATGTCGCAAGCCGTGTCAAGTGTCACAGGCAGGGAACAAGAAGAATTCTCTGCTTTGGTGACCTGGGACCAGCAATAGAAGTAGGAAGATTGCTCTCAGAGGCTTTGAGAGGAAGCAGGAGAAAGAGGCCGTGACCTTCTTCTGACCTTTGGCTCATAAATGACAGACTCCCCAGAGCACTTCTGTCTAGTTGGATTCTGTACCTGGGATCTCAGCCTTTACGTAGAAGCCAAGCAGCTGAACAGAAGGCAAGGTAAATGGATGTGTCTAGGCCATGGTGGGGTGTGTGTGTGTGTGTGTGTGTGTGTGTGTGTGTGTGTGTGTGTGTCTGTCTGTATAACGCTGCTTCCCTTTCTGCAAATGAATCCAGAACCAAGTGAGGGACACATGAGACATCAGAAAGCTCTGTGGACAGATGTTTGTAAATGATGGGGTCTTTATGTCTCAGCTAGAAGTTAGGGTGCTTCTTGTTTACACACACACACACACACACACACACACATACACACACATGTGTATGTGTGTACATCAGTTGTTACTTCCTTTCCTCCCTCCAGCATTCCCCATGTCCCTTCCTTACAACCCATATTATGCATATTATGGATCCCTAACTCTCAAATTGATAGCCTTTGTTTTTGCTTATTTTTGCTTTATCTAATATATATATATATATATATATATATATATATATATATACATATACATATATATATATAGAGAGAGACAGAGAGACAGAGAGAGACAGAGACAGAGAGACAGAGAAAGACAGAGACAGACAGACAGAGAGATGTAGATGAGGACAGATAAAGATAGGGACAGATATAAACAAACATATGAACACAATCTACTGAATTCATTGTATATGGATATTTTTGTATGTTTTCGGGACTGAGAACCTGAGACTCAGCATGCCAGAGAAGGTAGACTATTCGAACATTTGTTGAGTGCCTGCTGTTGTGGGGAGTGGGGAACACAAGTAAGAAGAAATCCTATTCGTGCATACAGGGTTTCAGGACTGAAGGTTTGTATTGAATAATCAATCGGGAACTCATCCTCACATAGGCTAATTCTCTCTCACCTAGCATCATTAGGTGCCTACAGTTCTCTGTCCGGGGGTGGGACCCCTGGGACTTTCACCCCTCTGTGTTAGCATGTCTATTGACAATGCCATTGTTCAGGTCTTGTTTACGCAGGCATTTCTAAGAGAGGCAGTTATACACAAGACTTCCTGCTATTCTGATACTTATAACTCTTCTGCCCGTTCCTTTGCAATGTTCTCAGGGGTGTTTTTTTTTTTTTTTTTTTTTAATATGGTCTTAACGTTTTGTCATCCACTAAGATCCATGCATGAACCAAAGAGTATGTGTGTTCACTGGGTGCAAAGCTTGAAGCCCTCAAAGGCAAAAATGGCTTTCGAGAGCCAGAGAGCCAAGGAAGCAGGGTAGAGGGCATGGGCAACAACATTAGCTCTCTCCTTGTATTATCGCCATTAAATAGGCATTGTCGTTCCCATTTTAAGGACTGAGAAACTGAGACTAAGTATGCCAAAGAAGGGAAGAGTATTGGAGCATTTATTGAGTGCCTGCTATTGTGGAGAATGGGGAGTCCAAGTTAGAAGACCCTGCAAATCAGAAAGAAATAGGAGAGAAAGGTTTGTAGCATGGGCATTGCACATACAGAAAAAAACGATTAGAGGAGAAGCCATGCTATTCTTCCTCTATAGGTTGAAAAAGAAAATATTACGTGATGACTTGCTGGTCAAAATAATACCTCTATTCTAATACCTCTATTCCTGTGTCAGAACCGGAGCTACGGCAGCATTTTTGGAACCCAGCAAAGCTGAACTTAAGCTGGATTCATCGCTATGCCAAGGTGGCAGAGGTAGACACAAGAGGGCAAGCTAATTCCCTGCTCACTTGAGTGTGAATGGTGTGTTGTTGTTGACTGGCCTTGAACTTGTGGTCATCCTGCCTCATCCTCCCAAGTTCTGGGATTACAGTTGTGCACCAACACACCTAGCCGAAAATGGTCTCTGAAACCTAATGTTGCATGGCGACTCTGTGTCTTTTGCTGTTTGTACATCTGCTGATGGATGATGTTTTGGTTTCTCTTCTCCCCTCCCCCCCCGCCCCCCCCCCCGCCCCATTCAATAAGCTTGTTAACATAAACTTGCTCTCAGAACGATTGCCTTGGGTTTCTTTAAATTATGTAATAGATTTTGCAAAATGAAATATACATGAGGAATAGAGGAGATATAAAACAAAATCATAAACCTCAGGCCCACGTGAAGACCCCTTGCCTTGAGAAGTAGATCGTCATTAGCATGCTGGACTCTGAGTGCCGCTCTCTCAGAGTTTGACTCCTAGCAATATAGTCCATGCAGCTAATTTTAATGAAATTCATTAAAAAATTATACTTCATTGGATGCTATAGATCTTAGTGATTCATTGACTCCTGTCCCCATTTCACAGGCATAGATGTTAAGCCTCGAGGGATTAAAATAAATCACTCTGTCAACATGTGTTTAGCAGAGCCAGGATTCAGACCTGGGTTATCCTCGCCCCTGGAAGGGGTACATTATATAATTCCAGGAACCCATGCCTCCTTTTGCTGGCCACACAGATTGGTGCCCCTTTCCCAGGGCTGTGTGCCATGGGACCTATAAACTCCTGCTTCTAAGCCTTTGCTTTGCACATTACACAGAGCGGAGGTATCTTCAAGTGCTTGCCAGGACTCAGTGCCCACTTTTTTAGGAAGTTTGATTCTACTATTAGTTTTATTTCTCATCATTTTATTTGCAACAGTGAGCCTACTTAAAAAAAAATATCCACATATAGTACCATCCTGGACAAATTACACTTCCAATTACAGAGAAAGTATCTCTTTTTCTTTATTGTTCTGGTACCCAGAATGAAATGTAAGCACTGAGTTATACAGAGTAGGTAGAAGATGATGATGATGATGATGATGATGATGGAGTCGAAATGAGATTTCAGCTGGTTACTAGGGATGCTGTATGGCTGCATTCACTCAAATGGGGTTTAAATGCTGCAAAAGTAGGGGAAGGGAGGAATTGTGCTCACTGAGCACTGGCAACAAGCCAATACCCGAAGCAAGGCTCTCCATACATGCTTCTGAATTCAACTGTCCCAACAGCCCTGGCAACGTGGACTCATCATCTCCACTGTACAGAGGAGCACACTGAGAATTTAACTACCAAAGGTTAGAAGCTGGTCACTTGGCTGGTTCTAACAATTTTCTCCAGAGCCAAGGCCCTTGCTCTTTCACAACTAGGGATTGATTGCTTATGCCTGCTCGGCAGGGCAATGCGTTGAGCATCTACTGAGCAGGTAAGTTTCAGGCAAGTGAAGATTCTGAGCCTGAGGACTTCCTGCCGGAGCAAACAGCCAGATCTCCAAAGCATGGGAGGAAGGGGAGAGGTCACTCTCCATTTTCCACTAGTTCTTAAAAGAAAGCCATGATGAGTCTCAGAGGAGCCACTCACTTCCAATGCCACCCCTTCTGAGATTCTCAGACCATGGAAGGGAGCTCAGGTCTGCATACCCATTGTCACATGAAACTTACATGCCAATTCATAAAAGGTTTGAATAAACCCTTTGTCTTTGAATAATCGAGATTTACTCAAAAGTTGCAGTTTTAGTCAGGGGAGCTCTCACAGGCCCTGCACCCAGTTTTCCCTTACACTACTCTCTTCTAGAACTGTGGAAGGCTTGGCAAAATAAAGGCATTAATGTCAATACAATACTGTTGGTCACACTACAGGCTGTATTTTGATATCACCAATCTACCTACATTTTTTTTCCTATTTTAGGATGCAATCTAGACTATTAAATACTAATTTAATTATTTTAAGTCTTCAAACTTTTGAAACACCGTGTTTGTCCACTCACTGGGTAATGAGAATTTCCAGAAGTCCCCCTGGGAATAAATAGAAGGTGGGTGGTCATGAAACATATGCGATAGATCAGCTGCTATGAGGGGCTAACAGAATTATATCCTAACAGAATTCCATAGGCTACCAAAGCTCCCCTAATCCATCCTGCCTACACAGTTCAAACGAATTGTTAAACCCTTCTCTAAGTCTTCAGAGCCCAGCGTATACCAATACTTCATAACGTATCTCCTTAGTCTTCAGCTCTCTGAAAGTATCTGTGTGCAAACTACAAGACTTAACATCAAGAAGTCAGGCTACATTGTCATGTCTCAGAGAATAAGTATTAAGGGCCTTTGGGTCCCCTGATAAAGTCCCTGCTGATGAAGACAACCCCACCCCCACCCCCACCCCCACCCCCAGCTTCCTGTTCAGTCCACAGCTTTCCAGCCTGTTGTTTAGCTGTATCATCTTTCTCTCCCAACACACAGGTCATTAAAAATAAAGACAAAGACATGAAAGCTTTAGGACCAGCTAGGAAAAGGATCAACAGGAGCAGAAGATAGGAGAAGACAGCAGGGAGGGAATATTATCAAAATGCATTATAATACATTATATAGATAAGAAAATGTTATAACAAAAAACATGGTAATTAATATATACTCATTTAAAAAGCCTTTCAAACTCATTCATTCCCTAATGTTCACTTTTGAGACAGTGGCTTTTTCTATAGTTGTAAAATTGTCAGCTCTTAGACAAACCTGATTTTTTCCTCTCAAACATGGCTCTTGAATATTGACGTTCAAGTGGCAGAGAGCCATGACCACCTATATATTACTAAGTAATATAGACTTAGCAAAAATGTATGATAATACATGTTATTAATCTATGGGAAAGCCTAAAATGGCACCAATACCACAGCACCTCCTTTACCCATTCCCTATGTATGCTTCCACTATAATTTTATTGAGAATTAATATACAAAGTCACAAGCCATATATTAGTGTATATACGCACACACATATTGTATCCATTTAATACAGAAAACACATACAGAAACATATTCCATTATTAAGGATGTGTTTCAAATCAACTGAGAGATGTTAGACAATTCAGTGAATGATTGAGAGCCCCTGGCTATTCATTTGACATAACCGATTTGATTACTACCTAGTTCCTACCTAATACCATTCACAAAGTTCCAGAATTATTAAAGTGTCAAAGATTGAACAAGTTAATATATTGAATGGCTAGAAGAAAGAGGAATGTACTTATAACATTGAATAACACCAGACCTTTGGAGCACAAATATTAGGAAAGGAAAGAACAAAATATTGGATTGCAAAATTAAATGAGAAAACATACTCAAAATACACAGCAGTCCAAAGATTGATAATGGGAGCACCTTAAAAAATGTCTCGATCAATAAGCAAAGGCCCAAACACACCTACAGAAAAATGACCGAGGATTCACACTGGCAATTCACAGACAAGGAAGCATAAATAGCTGGTGACACTGAAGTCTATTTATTTTCACTGGTTATCAGGACACAAGATTTCAAGCAACCCTGTGATGCCATTTCCATTTTTGTTGCCATGGCCAAAACACTAGGAATAAGGTGGAGCTTTTTCTAGGGGATAGGCAATCTCTGCATGGCTCTGATGAGTGTGAATGCACAGAACTATCAGAAAGAATAGCAGCACAAACAGGCTGATCCAACGATGACTTCTGTTTAGCCATCAACAGCCAATGCCACATCTGCAGACCACAAACCATTGGAGTGCCTCCCAGGCTTAGTCTCCAGCTGGGCACTACTGTGTGATGATAGAAATCGTCAGAAAGATAGGGTTTTGTACATTTAGAGGACATTTAGATCATTGGAGACCTGTCCTAGAAGAGGATATTGAAACCCAAGTCTCTTTTCTTTTTCATTTTTTTCTTTTCTTTTTTTTTCTTTTTGTTGTTGTTGTTGTTTTGGTTGTTTAGTTGTTTGGTTTTTCTAAGTATCAGCTATAGTATTTCAGCTCCATCATGTTTTCTTGCATGACAACATACTGCCTCCTCCCTCAACCCCAAAGCCTATAGGTAATGTCTCTGCCTGATCTGGGGATAGAACCTTCAAAACTACACACCCAAATCAACCTTTTCTCTTTGCAGGTACAGACTACAGCAACAAAAATATGGCACAGTTGTTGTTTCTGACCTCTAACCGGCTCCATGTGGCACCTGAGAGATGGATGTAGAGCTTCAAGGCTTTCTCTATACTGCAAAGCAATTTATTCTGTAGTCTAAAGATCCAGGTCAGATGTGTTGGTGTTACACAAGAGGGTAACTTAGAAGCTGCAGCCCCAAGTCAGGACATTCTCTAGAGAACCAACACTATTTGATGCAGAAGGTATGAGTTAAAAATAGAGTGACTTAGGATTTCTATTCTATGCACAAACATCATGACCATGAAGCAAGTTGGGGAGGAAAGGGTTTATTCAGCTTACACTTCTCATATTGCTGTTCATTACCAAAGGAAGTCAGGACTGGAACTCAAGCAGGTCAGGAGGCAGGAGCTGATGCAGAGGCCATGGAGGGATGTTACTGGCTTGCTTCACCTGTTTTGCTCAGCTTGCTTTCTTATAGAACCCAAGACTACCAGCCCAGGATAGCACCACCCACAATGGGCCCTCCCCAATTGATCAGTAATTGAGAAAATGCCTTGCAGCTGGATCTCATGGAGGCATTTCCTCAAGGGAGGCTCCTTTCTCTGTGGTAACTCCAGCTTGTGTCAAGTTGACACGCAACACCAGCCAGTACACAGAGGAAGAGCACTGGAATGTTTTCCCGGTGGGTACCATATCACTGGGTGTCTGTGCTGTGTCTGCATGCCTTCCCAATCTCATTCACCACCATCCCTATACTAAAGACAAAATCAGGATCTGAGTGATTCAGTAGAAGGCAGGAGGCCTGCAGCTGTCAGCATAGTGAAGCCATTGTTGCTAGCCCCTCACACTGCCTGAGTATCTGGCAATTTCTAGTCCAACCTCAGAGCCCTTGCTGAGAAAATCCTTGTCCCTGAGTTCTGTGTGGGCTAACTGCCAGGTTCTATGCTCAACCTGGAGGAAGTTGGTCTAATGGTACTTTCAGCAAGGACTGCCCTTACTTGCTCTCCCAATCCCCTTCCATTCATTACAGGGCCTGAACACCCAGAGGCCCTGACACAGCACCCACAGGAGCCGTACTTTATCTTCTGCAGGAGCTAGTGTTGCTATCCCTGAGAAAGGCCAAGCATTCCAGGCTCCGTCAAGGAGCCTTGCATGACTTATGAAGTTTATTTAGAGCCTAGGAGTGCCTTCCCTCTGGTGCAGAGAAGCTATGTCTCCTCCTGGCTAGAGGCCTGGACAATTATGTGCTGGAAGATTGGCTGGCAAAAAGCTGCAAGGCTCTCTCCAAACTGCAAAGCAATTTATTCTGGAATCTGAAGATTCAGGCCAGGAATGAGGGTATTTGGGCAAGAAGGTACTGAAGACCTTAAAGATGTTCGTAAGGAAGTAGCTCAGATGCCTTCAAATCTGTGCTAAGCAGATCACTCAAAGAGAGGCAATACAAGTAGTAACATGCTTGCTCTCCAAACAGCAATAGTCTTCATTAGTCAGAAAGCTTGGTGGCTGAATGTTTAAACCCATTTTACTGACAAGAACATTCTGTTGCTACTGATGCTAAATTCTCTATGGATACAGTGTTCTCTAGTCTGTACTGACAGTGAGTTACTCTGACTGTCCTGTACTTCATTTCTTCCTTTTGAGACTCGGTTTTAAAACAGAACACAATAAAACCACCATTTATTTAACAGATGAGACAAGACTTCAAAGGATGTTGTGGTCTGCTCATTGATCTGCCAACTTGATTGGATTAAGAAGCACCTGGGACATTAATAAAACACAGCTTTAGGGGTAGCTCAAGGCCTTTCTAAACACCACTAGGTCCAGCAGACTCTTATCTAATCAGTCTATGGTTCTTTATAGAAATAAAAGATGGTGGCAGTGCTGGGGGGCGGGCAGTGAGTGAGGAGTAGGGAGTGGCACCTGACTGGAAGAAGCAGGTCACTGGAGCTGCATGTCCATGGGAGGCTGTATCATGACCTCCCTGCTTCTTGTATTCTCTGTTTTCTGTCTGCTACGAGTTTAAAAACCTACTCTATCACATGATTCCCCTGTCATAGTGCCCTGTCCAAGTCTACAGGGCCAGTAACCAGGCATGTCCTGTCCCAGGGCAGTCTCAGCAGTACTCCATAATCCCAAGAATCCTCTGGTTGAGCAGTTGTCTTATACCAAGATCTTCCTCATTCCCTGGGAACCTCAGCCCATGCTCCCACACTGCAGAGGGAGAAACTTTGGTGTCTGCATTTACTCATGCCATTTCCTCAGTCTCTAACCCCAGCCCATCACTCAGCTTTCATCTTACTGTGACTTTGAATCCAACCCATTCCATAGATTCCCCCAGATAGACAATCTTATTGGGCCCCAGAGGTTCAGTACAACCACAACCACCTGCTGAGCTGAACGGTTTCTATTGCAAATCAATATACCTATGTGTGTCATGGTAACCCATCATCATTCTACAAACCCCATCTTCACTGCTTCTTCCCTGGAGTGCCCTGAGATCTCTAATACCTCAGATCTATGCTGTGGGCATCTCTACCTCGCTCAACTAACTACCTATATCCCTGGAATGCTAGATGTTTCACCACCTTGAGATCCCTATGTAATGTAGAAGGAACTTAGCTAAGCAGGCCCAGCCACAATGCTGGCACACGCACCTCTGACACTTCTTCACTGAGCCAACCTAGCATCTGCCAGCATAGCTAGGGCTGCTGATGCTGAATCAGGTGATGGAGCAATCCAATGAGAAAGAGACAATGCCACATCTGGGTACTTGAGAGCCAATGGGATGCTGGGTATAAAGGTTTGCCCAGTTCCTGCAATGAAAGAGCCTGCTTCTGCCACTTGCCCGACTCTCAGATTTTGTGCTGTCCAGTTGACTCTGCATCTTCTTACCCCCACCCCTCCAAGGGTCTTGATCTGGGTCGCAAGCAACACAATGTCTAGATGCTTCCTAAAATCTGGTTCATACTCAGTGAAAGGCAGAAGAAGAAACCTGCAGTTTGAGATTTTTAATTCTTCGGGCAGCTAAAGGCATTGGGAGGTTAAAGATACAAACCAAAGATAACGGTCAGGCCTGGTTTGAATAATATAGAAGAGCCCCCAGGACCTGGACTCCTGACTGTGAAAGTACAGAGAGGAACCTCTCTGGAGTGTGAAAGATTGATTGTTGGTCTCTTGGGGCTATCAGGTAGATTAAGAGGGAACCCTGCATATGGAAGTTAGCATGCAGAAAGTTACAGAGCTACTCCTTCTGCTGCAATGAGCCTTAACACACCATGGGGAAAGCGGGCAGGTGACAGAAAGCCTGGGCAGAAACATAACAAAAACCTTTCAGGGTCAGAGATGGTTTCTACACTGGGTCAACACTGAAATCCTACTCACACCAGTAACGAAGCCTTCCTATCCAGACCATCTGGGCACTGCCTTATACCAGAGCCACTCCTGAGTCAGGCAACTGAAAAAACAAAAAACAAAACAAAAAATAATAAACAAAACAAAACAAAACACCAACCAACCACCAACAATAACAATAAAACCACATCAAAACCATATCTGGTAAATGACCCACATCCTGTTCCTGGAGGTCTTTTGTCAAATTATGATCCTGCATTTACTTTTGCTGTTACACATCTAAGTACTTTCATTTTCAATCCTGTTTATTTGTTTTAAAAAGTGTGTGTGTGTGTGTATATGTGTATGGAGGCGTTCAATCTTAAAACACAATTCCTATATAATTCTAATCGTCCCTCCTCCCTTGCCTCCCACTACAGGACTGAACCTGCCCATCTGGGTCCTGAGAGTCGCATGAATTAGAGAAAACCGAGTGAAAACAAGAAGTATTTATTTCCCCTAATAACCTTAGTGGGATGGATTTCCCAAGGTCATTTAAAAGGGAAGGAGATATAGATGGTTCACATGTTTCTGTAAGATAGCTCAAGTTCTCAGAGTCTTTAGTAAGCACATAAACATCCTGTATAAGCTGACTGTAAACCATCAGTTCTGGAAGGCTCACCATATGCCATAGCTGAGCCTCTGCTAAACTTGGATCCCCTCATTCCATCTAACAGACATTCCAGGACCAGGCTTATACGGAACATGGCTTCAGAAATGCTAGTAGGGCAGAAAGTACTACCTACTCTAGGACAAATCCATGCTTGTCATGTAACATAGCTTTATGGATAAAAATGTAAATCTTAATCATATCGAATTGGTACTAGTTTTTCTTTCTTACCTTTATTTTCTATAATTTCTTAAAGTACTATTTTAATATCACCCTTTAAATTTATGAGTCAGTGCTGTGAAAATTCCTCCCAAGCCCCTAACCTTGTCTCTTAAAAGTATAAACTTTGACATTTTCCATTTAGGACTTTCAAGACACTTCATTAAGTGTGTTTTGCTTTTAAAGCATGGTTTCAGTGTTTGCCAGCTCTGGTTGTTGCTGGGAAGCAGGTGACAGTGCCCCCATGCATTGATGATACTGTACAGTGTTTGCCACATGATGGGCACCCCATAAATAGTGGTTAAAATTAGCCTCTTGCTTTGGGATTGGCAAGCACAGGCAGGAGCCCCGTGTCAGTTGCTTCCAGAGCTGATGACTTCCAGAAGTTGCTGCTCCATGCAGATTCAGAAAATTTATACCTTCCTGGCTCCTTGGAGCCTCTGAAAGCAAACAACCGTGCAAAAGATATGTATATCTCCCCTTTAAGGGATCTTAAGGTTCGTTCCCAAGGAGTCCCTTTGCCTGCCAGAGGCCAAAGTGCATTCCTCAGAGTAATGCCAAGAGAAATAACTCTGCTCAAGAGAGCAACATTTGCACAGGAAGGAGAAGCAAGAAGGTCTCCACATCCCACAGGCAAGAGCTATCTGTTCCGTCGGCCGGTTCCCTCTATCCAGTTCCAGCCAAGCTTGGAAAGCTCCTCATGGGTTTCCATCATGGTCAAATTACTCATTTACAAAAAGTGCTGCTGCAGATGGGTAAGTCCCTACAAAACTGTGCCAGGGACTCTTTAGGGCAGATCCTGCTACTTGGCATGAAGAAGCCCTGATTACTGCAGCATTGAGGGGTGTCGGGCTTGCCAGAGGCCTGCTTTTAATGAACTTTACCATCCAAAGTTGGCCCAGAGAATACGAGTCAGATTTTGCCAATCAATTGGAATTGATTATGTCTCAAAATGTGGGCCTTAGCTTGCAGGAAACATAGACAAAACACACCCAACTTTTGAGGGTTGGTTTGATTTTTTTTTTTTTTTCAGAGAAAAAGGAGCTCCTTCCAGTCTGAGAGAATGACGGAACATGTTCCCAGAACATTGTGTGGACATAGTTTTCTTAAGGGAACTTGGGTGGGTAAAGAAAGCTTCGGAGCCTTAGAGCTCAGATAATCCCTGGTGTATTTTTCATATATTTATTCTTATTCATCTACCTACCTATCAGAGCTTAACAATTCCCACTGTGAGTTTCTTAGCACCCAGTGGTAGAAACTCTGACTGGCACGTGGTTGGATTCCAGGCACTCCAATAAATAAATAAATAACCCCTACTGATAGTTGATAGTAATTCAAGTTTGAGGCTATGGGATGTCAAAGATGAGACAGCCTCTGTCCAAGGAAGGGAACCAAGCTTCTGACAGATGAAAGCTCTTCCTGGAAGGGTAGAAAAGGGAGGCTTAAGACTAGGCTGGGTTCCGAAGGATAAAGTTGTATTCTCTCAGGAGGAAAGGGAAGGGAGTAACATTCTTGACCTTCCCCATTAACCCTTGGATACATCCACTTCTTTAACGGGATATCAAATGCCTCCTTTGACTTCATTGCTTGAAAGGAAATCTTCTCAGACTTGGCTCTGGGTGGGCACCTGGCCCTGATCATGATACCCATGTCATAGCCTACACATCCCTTGGTATCGTCAATGACCCTTGCCTGTATGATCTTACCAAGGGAACAGAGCACAGTACTGAAAGCCTATTTCCACAGTCTTGGTCTTTAGATAGCAATAACACTATCTCAAGTGCACAGCAAGTGCTTACCAAGTGCTCTCTGAATGCAGCGAGCAAGAATGGATAGAGTGACAAAGGGGTGTCCCTGGAAGAAATTGGTATTGGGGTACACAAGAATGGCATCCACTAAGAACCCTATTATGGATGATGGCCACTGTGGCTCTCACATGCACCATGGGAGGTGGCAGCAGAAGGAAGTTGGTCCCTGGAGAGAAAAGGCCTGGAAATCAAGGGAGTTCAGCCCACAGATCTAAGCTTCTTGCCCCTCAGTTTCCATGACTTTCCAATGTGCCACTTTGGGAATGATAGCAACATCAATGTTTCTGGGCTCAGTGGACCTCATGCAGGGCTGTGTGTGTGGTGTGTGGTGTGTGGTGTGTAGGGGGTGGGGCTTGGTTAATGGCCAACCACAGATCTGAAAGCTCTCTTCTGATGTCCATATCTGAGATGTCAGGCAGCAGCTACCATGGGGCTTAGAGATCACAGCACAGCTGTCCTAAGCTAGGGATGGTTATGGGCCTGGCAGGGAGAGCTGAGTGGAGCCAGCTGCTCCAAACAAAGGACGGAACAAATCAGACAGAGAGCAGTCACAGCAATGGACAAGAGGAAGCAGGAATGTGGGAGAGTAGAAGATAGGAAGGGAAAGAAACATAGACAGGGTTAGAGAAGGAGAAACTGAAAGACAAACAGAATCACAAGAGGTAAATCAAAAATGAATAAGGTGGACCTGGGATGAGAGAGAAGAGAGACAAAGGGAGAAAGAGAAGGTACCCAGAACCAGGAAATCATTTAGAAAAGCTAGTATGTGACCTCAGCCCTCCCTGGGGCTTTAAACCTCCACAGCCTTCATATTCCACTTGGGCTGTGAATATCTTCATCCTCATAGACTCAAATCTGTTGAAATCCTCAGATACTTAGCTCTGCTATGACACTCCAGGTAACACACCAAGTATGCAAAGGCTGCAGGGACAGGAGACTGAACACTGAGCTTCTGAAGACAACCTCTCTATTCCACCTGTGAGATCCTAGCCCTACCCTTCCTCTTGCTTGGACATTGAACATTGAGTGACCAAACACTGGCTGTCCATCTTCAGGTTGGACATTGAACACAGAGTGACCAAGCATTAGCTGTCCATTTTCAAGATGGACATTAAACATGGTGTGACCAAACTCTGGCTGTCCAACTTCAGATTGGCCCATCCATGTTCCAAGGCAAATATTTGGTATAGCATGCACTGCCCAGACCATTAAAAGGAATCACAATGGTTTATGATCCTAGACACCAATGTCAAACCAAGTTCCTTTATTTTTTAAGTGGTGTTTTCTTCATGGTCAACAAAATGCAGGGTTATATGGACAGTTTAATCCTGATTAGAACCAATGCATACTCTCTCTGCCTATCCTTGTCTCTAGCATCTCTAGCTCATCCTTCCTATAGAATAAGCTGATCCTCACACAGCCAATTTGCAGAATGTCTCTCCCTTTCTGTCTCCCAAAGACTACACAGAACAGTAGTGAGCAGAATGGCTAGTCTTTCTTATTTTCCATTCTCTGATCTACAGTTGTCATAAGCTGGGGAAAGCCTGCCGTTGCTCTCCCTTCTATTTAACCTATAGATATCTATACTGTTTCCTCCAGAGCCCGTCAAAAGAGTCCTGTTTCAATTAGCTTACAATTCTTTTTTTAATGAGCAGAAGCATGAGATAATAGGCATGTAAAGTTGGAAGGGGCCTTGGAGATCTTCTAATCCAACCAGAACATTCTATGGCCCAGGAGGGACATCCAGCCCAGACAGACAAAGTCAAAAGCTATATAAAGTCGTCTACATTTATAGAGACATTGGGACATGAACTTGATTCTCCCTATCCTCACATTTAGGTTGCAAAAATCCACTATCATCTATCTGCTAGCCTTTTAATTCATTTGTTATGCCATCATTTGCCTTGCATTGCATAGCTTTTGGTTTTAAGTTCCCAAGAATCACCCCCACTTGCAAGTGTTAGCATCTCATTCTATCTTAGAGTTAGCAACACTTTTTCTACTTTCTGGAGTTCAAGGGGGACCAGCACCCATTTCCCACCCCTACTTAGAGTAGAGTGGAAACATTGGAAGTAGCTATTCCAGCATGCACTTAACTGATCTTCCCTCCCCCAAATCCATGGACCCAAGTGCCATCTTCAAAGAAGACAGCCATCAAAGGTGGCACACAATGCAGTTGTTATAAATGCAAATGGCAGCTGAGCGTGGTAACACCCTGCATTGTCCCAAAACCAAGAAAGTTGAAAGAAGAGATTCACAAATTTGGGGCAGCCTGGGCTACACAGCAAGATCTTATCTCTAAAATAATAATGGTAGCAGTAATTTTAAAAAAATGAACTGTGGATGTACTTTATCACAATGTAAGGTCCAAGATTCAATTCTTAGACCAAATAAATAACACTTATTTATTTATCTTTATTTTGTCAGTCCATTTAACTCACAAACAGTTCAAAAAAAAAAAAAAAAAAAAGGAAACACACCCACACCATTTGCCCATTCGATGGGTGAAACAAGTGATCCTTTAAGAGCAAAAATGTCATGCCCCAAATTCTAAGTCCTAGGCCAACCTCAAAGCCAGGTTGTGTCACTTTCCTGCATCTATTTTCCTTTGATAGACTTTTGGGAGTTAGCAGTGGATGCCCAAAGGAGACAAGTAGAGGAAGAGATGCTCTTTATGATTAGTGGGATATTAGTTATAAATAGAAAGGCATTGGTTATGAATAGTGAGGTATTGGTTATGAATAGTGAGGTATTGGTTATGAATAGTGAGGTATTGGCTTTGAATAGTGAGCTATTGGTTATAGTGAGCTATTGAACAGTATCTTGAAGAAGATACCACAGTGAGCAGGACCAGGAAATGAAGATGCTAGAGAAAGAAAGGGAGGAAAAGGGAGAGGGAGAGAGGGAGACCAAAGAGGGAGGGGCCTAGCGCTGTAGGTGCAGTTCATAGTACATGCTTGAGGTCCTGGGCTCAATCCCTATTGTTGCAAACAGCTAACCAATCAATCAAAGAGACCCATAGATTGCTTCTGATACACACCTGCCTTCCTTATCACTTCCATTTCCATTCTACAAAGTCTTTGCCATACCCAAAGAGTAGAAGCCATCAAAACAGTGAAGTTTCTTTTCAAAGAAGCCTCTGTTCCTCTCTCCCACCCCCATCTCTTTTTTCCTCGTTTCTTTTGCTCCTGGATCAATCCCTGCCAAGGGCAGTGGAAGTTTGGAGTCTGAGTCCCCGGGTGATCCGAGGTGACAGGCAAAGGCAGGAAGACATCTATCTGTATTCTGCAGAGTCTCTCTGCAGCATTACTGAAAAGGCATTCTGCAACCTTTAGCCGGCTTTCTTCAAAGGCTTCAGCAATTTCGATATTTTGGTTCAGTGTCACTATAGAAAAGCTTTACAATTCTAGCTTGAGAATTAGAAGATATATTTGTAATAAGAATTGCTAACCACTGTCAGCTGGCAGGCCCATGTCCATGCATGAAAATGATGCCATTAGCTTTCACAACTGTGGGCAAAATGTAAAGATCATATAAGAGAATGGGAAGAAAAACCCACCACCCAGTCTTAACTCCAGGGGATTTCTGGAAGTCAGGGCGTGTGGCTAACATGTGTGCATTTAGCCCCTTGATGAGGTAGAAAGCTCAATACCACTTGTCTTTGCAAATACTAATCCCCCCTGATTGTATCTAACTGCTTTCTCCAATAATGTTGATGAATCATGCAATTGCATTCTAATGAGGAGACTGTAAAGTCCCAGAGACAGTCAGAAGGGAGAGAGCAAAGCAAAGGAAAGCAAGGCAGGGAGCAGCCATTAATACCAGGTCTCTTCCTGCAGGCCAGTGAGGCTCAACTGGTCCCTGCAAGAAGAACAAAGCTACCCACATGCAAGTGTGGTCTGAATAGACTGTAGAATCAGGAAGGCAGGGCCCAGTTTCCTGCTCTCTCTTTTCTAAACCATATGAGCTTTGTTTGGTGGGTGGTCATCTCACACCCATCATTTCCAGTAAGATGAGTTCCTAGACAGTGGGAGACAACATTGCTGCACGTCTGCCTGTTTTGGGGGTTCAGAGTCCTCCAGTGAGGAAAGGGCATTCCTGAATTTGTAATCCTTAGATTTAGTAAGATGAAGACACCAAGAACCTTCATAGACTGGGCTTCCATGATCCTATAAACTAACATAGCCAAAGGGCCGGAACACACAGGTGTTTAATTGATGTCTGTTTCTTCTACTCCTTGGTCACATGCATTTATTACATCACCCATGTAAACATATTCTCTTTAGCACCATTTCGAGACAAGGAAGTAGGAGAAGGTGATAGACTATGACGATTTACTAAGGACAGAAGTGCTGAAATGTTGAGCTTTTCTGTCTGATGTAGACTGTGGGCTTTTCCTGTTATCCACCCCTTTAAAAACACAAGGCAGTTTCCAAGGCTTCAGCTCTAGAAAGGTTGAACAGTGGTTCCCATCACAGGGACTCATGTAGCAATGGCACAAGAGAAGGCTGGGAAACACTTCCTGACTCATTCTAGAGAGTAGGGATGGGAGGGTGGAGGCTCATGAAGATATCAGAGCCTGGGACTTAAGGGACCAGGACTCAGACCTCAGACCTCACATCTGTCACCTCAGGGCTTAAAATGAACCTTAGTACCGGTGCTCCTTATCAGGGCTGGCTTTGTAGGTTACAGTGGTTCCTAGAGTAGGCTCCCTTAATTCTAACCCTCTATGAATTACCTTTTATTTGGAAGAAATTCTTGTTAAACATTAAATGAGGAGATGGTTGTAAAACCAATGTAAAGACCAATACATTACTTTTAAATGGTAGCATTCAGAAGATATTTGAAGGTTTGCAAGGTGTTTCTCATAAGACACTCCTAAAATGTTCCCTTAAAACCCGGATATAGGAGCTGGAGAGATGATTTGGTGGCTAAGAGCACTGGCTGCTCTTCCAGGAGACTTAGGTTCAATTCCCAGCACCTACAAAACATCTCCAAACCATCTGTAATTCTAAATCCGGCATCATTCTTCTGGCCTCAGAGGGCAGCATGAAGGTTCATATATGCAGGCATACATTTAGAAAAACACACTTGTACATGAACTAAAACCCTCAAAAGTCAAACCAAAACAAAACAGATATACACAGAAGAAAAGAATGACGTTATGACTCTAACCTCCCACAACTGGGGCTTTTAGGAAGCCCCCAATTCAGGCCTAAATTTCTTGACATCAAATCAATCATATGTTGATTTGGGATAACAACACAAAGGCCTTCCAGTGGATGAATCACACTTGACTGAATTCTAGCCATACGCCTTGCACACACAACCATGATCTAATGAATACAAATACAGCAGTTCTTAAAGAGTGTTCTTCAGGACACCTATGTAGTACCCAGGCTCCCTGGGAGCTTCGTGAAACACAATTATAAGATCCCATCCCAGACCTGTTGGACGGGAGGGAACCCCAAGGGACAGACATCAGACTATGGTTATTAGAAAAGAAGCTTCCCAGAGATTCTTACTGGGGATCCACTACAGTAAGATGGAGGTTGCTGTCCCTGCCTATAGCTGACTAGAGGGGGCCATGGAACACTACCATCTCGCCCAGTTTCCAGTCTTTATTATTCACAAACCTGTGAGTCAACCAATAGATTTATGCAGATAATATGAAGTACTTCCACAGGGCCAAGAATGGTTCAGGCTCATATCGTCACACCAAGCTGAATTCTACCCCCTTGTTTCTCTAGATACCAATTAGGATAGGAGCCAAAAGGAAAAAAAAAGTTGGGACTTGGGCATAAATAAAGAGCTCATGGAAATGTGTTGCATCTGGAACTGTTTATGGGCACAATGGTAGGTATTTCTCAAAAATAGTGTCCTAAGTTCTATTATCTTGTTTAGTCAGTCAAGCAGCTATGAGGAAGCAGTATTACTATGCACAGTTCAGAGAACTGGGGATCATGATCAGGGAGCTTAATGAAATGGTCCAGGGGCTTACTGTAAGTAAAAGATGAGCCAAGTGTCTAATTTCTCATTATTGAGCCCTACCCTGGGAAAGTCCTCTTTTTCCATCTAAACTCCTAATAAAGCAAGCAGACACCAAGCATCAAGATACTGGGTTTAGTTTCTTCTGCAACTGTGTGTGGTTGATTAACAACATCCCATAAAACAGACAATGTTAATACCTATAAGCTAATGTTATAATGTAATGATCATTAGAACAGCAATCAACATCACCTGAACACGTTAATGAATTGCTGATGACTTTCCATTGCCTTAAAGGAAAACACATCTCAACAGCCAATCCCAGGAGGACACAGAAGAGAGGTATCATGATTAATAAATCAATCAGTGTAAATAGGTTAGTATGCTTGGGGAAGGGTTATCTCCATCCTCTCTGAGCTCAGACTTACTGTGCAGGTCACACATGGCCTGCCTGGCTGAACCAGTATCTGGGTTCAGAAGACTGTCACCAATCTTTTCCTTTCCCCAAGGCCATTTCTGTCCTCTCATTTAACAATAAAGAGCCAATCATAAGACAGAAGCCAGCTTGGTTTTATCTGTCTGTCCATCTGTCCTCTCTCTCTCTCTTTCTCTCTCTCTCTCTCTCTCTCCCCCTCAATTTTTGTTCTGCTCAGCTTTCCATAATTGTGGCAAACATGTCTCAAATAATCATCTTGAAAAGAAAAGAAAAAAAAAAGATTGTATGGATAACAGTCTTGGAATTTCAGTCCATGGCCAACTGACTTCATTGCTCTGGGCCATTGATGGCTCCACCTACCATGAGGGAGAAGAGGACAACTTCCATTATGGCAGTCAGGAAATCAAGAGCAGCTAACAATGCAGTAAGGTCACAATAAGCCCTTCAAAGCTGTGTTCCCCAGTTGCCTAACTTCCTTCCACTGCAACCCTTCTCCTAAGGATTCCATCACATCCCAGCAGTGCTGCAGGCTGGCCTCCAAGCCTTAAGTCCATGGGTCACTAGAGAGAGTGAAGATCTGAACTGTAGCACTACTTGTTCGAACAGGGAGGGTTTAACACTGGGAACAAAGCCAGTAACAAATTGATTCAGCTGCAGAAAGCAGTTGTTACTGCAAGAGGTGAGAGAGAGAAGAGGCAGGAGGACCCCAAAGCTCCAGACTGAAGAGGCGATACTGATACTTACCTCCTGGGACAGGCATCTCAAGAGTCAGTGATGGGAGCAATGCTGAAAATACTAAAGAAACTGCATGGTGTTTAGGACTGATGGGGGAGGAGCTGTTCCATCAGGGGAGGGTGTGGCACATGGAACCGCACATGGGACCAGGAGCTGACAGGAAGCCCAGAGAAAGGGCAGAGTACAGCACTGGAGTCTCTTCTCCTGCAGCATTTCCACATTCAGTGTTTGTTGTCTGTTTCTCTGAAAACTGTCTGGGGCATCAGTGAACACTTGGGATTTGGGTTTTCTCTGACACTCTGCAGTGTGCCAAGTCTGAAATCACAAACAAACCATTCGGCTTTTGCACATCCTACTACCTGCTCTGTGCCGACACACCTATTGGCTTATCCAGCTTTTCTCCAAGCCCTTGAGGATCATTCTATTCTAGTGTCATCTGTCAACTTCCCCCTGAGAGGGGAGGTGCCTAAGACTGCCGAGGGTCATATAACTATCTCTTCCCATCTTCAGGAAGTCCTCACCCCAGTTCACACATGAGTCTTAACAGAAGTTGACACTTGGCACTTACCAGGAAATGTCTACGATGGGTGATGCTCCAGGGCTCCTGGGTCAGTTAGTTGTCTGTGACTGTGACCAAAACATCTGAAAGAACAACTTAAAGGAAGAAGCATTCAGTTCAGCTCACAGACTTAGAGAGTTCAGTCCATGGTATTTTGAAGCCATATTATTCAGTAAAACACACTATGGAGCAGGTAAAGGAGGCAAGTCCTTTACCTCTTGACAGACAGAACGTAGAGGGAGGGGGTTCACTGCATGGTCTAGCTTTCTCCTTTTTGCCCTTTTTATATTTAGAGTTTCCAACCTATCTGACAGCATCACCTACATACAAGGTGGGTCTTCTCTCCCTTTTAGTTAATGCTTTCTGGAGAGGTCCGCCCTGGCACACTCAGATTTCTAAATCCAATCCAGGGCTTTGCAAACCTGGCTGAAGAGATGGTTCAGTAGTAGATAGTCAATCCTGAGTTCAGATACTCAGCATCCATGTAAGTGCCAAGTGGGCAAGGCAGCCCAGGTGACAGCCCTGTGCTCAGGAAAAAAAGAGACAAGATTCCCAAGAGCAAGAAAATCTAGTGAGTTCTGGGTTCAACTAACTAAAAGACCCTGCCTCGATACATAAAACAGAGAGCAATTGAGGAATATATCTGCTATCAATATCTGGTGTCCACAGACTTAGACTTATGCATACATGGGCGCGAATACACACACACACACACACACACACACACACACACACACACACACACACTCTCAAAACACACACACACACACACACTCTCAAAACACACACACACACACACACACTACATCCACATATAAACACATACAAAAACCCCTCGAAATTATCCATCATACCCCGTGCACACAGAAGGCAAATACAACACGGAATGCCCTTCTCTCCCTAAACACATTCCAGAGAGCACACAAGACAGCTGTCAAAGTGTATTCTTGTTGCATGCATCACAACAAAATGCCCTGAAGCATCTTCCACGGTGATTGGTCTTAAGAGATGCTCCAGGGAAAAGTCCTGTCTTGTCAAATGCATTTGGGAGATGTACTGATGCTAGCCCCTCTTGGAGGGTCACTTAGCAGGTTGGCATAACAAAGGCACTTAGAGAAAAACAATGGCATGCTATGCAAAAAGTTATTTGATTTGTTTCAGTTAAGCGTGCTGCAAACTTATGTGTCCACCTTTTTTCAGCTTACAACATTTATTAATATTCTGTACACACAGTGTTTTGTATTACATACTCAGAGTTATTTCCCTGGGGAAGGAGAGACTTGGGTGGGACAGAAGAAAGGCCATTGTTGTCTTTCTTTTGAGCAGACAGAGGCCATGATCTCTGAGCTCAGAGGCAGGGAGGTGGGGCACACTCTGGGATGCTGGAAATCCTGAAGTTCAGAGGGCCACCCCATCACTGAGGAGGGGTGATGTCATCATGTAATTGGATGTCCAGATCCTAATGGAGAGAACAGAGACAAGGAGACAGGAACAGTGCAGCTGGGAAAGGCTCACTAATTATCTCAGACAGAAGCTTTTTAACCTGATGCCCTTTGAAATGCTCGCTGCGCAGCATCTTCGAGTCTCCGTCAACATGGATAACTGATGAAGAATTAATAAGCAGGGCATATTAAAAACTCATACAGATCAATAAGAAAAACAACTGATGCAGCAGTGGGAACAAGGAAGGAGGGAGCCAATCTCAAAGTGGAGACAAAAAGCCAAGCACAGGAAATATAGAAAATATACCCATCTTGACAATAACCACTGGAGTGTAAACTAAAGTATTTTTTTTAATATTTCCATTGAATTATCTAGAACTCTAACTTGGTGAAGGTGAGTCTTCATAGTTATCCTGACTGCATCAAGAAACACCAGGAGGTGAGTTTGGTACACCTCTGCATGCATTTATGTGAGCATGCCCAGAGACGCACTAAAGGGAGACCACCAGCTGTGAGTGAAAAGTAGCTTCGCTCCATGGCCTGGGAGATGGGAGAAAATAACCCAGAGAAAAGATAAAGCCTGACCGTGCTTGCCTTCTCTCTCTGCTTCCTGGATGCCCCTGATGGGAGCTGCCCAATCCATCTACCATGCTTTTCACACTATGATGGTTGCTGCCTGGCTCTACCATGCTTTCTATACCACGGTAGAAGCTGTCCTGCTTACCATGTTTTCCACACCATGACGGGAGTTGCCTGGATCTACCACGTTTGGTACAACCAGGATGAACCAGAATCTCTGAAAATCCTGAGATTCTTGTCCCCAGGTATTTTGTCCCAGCTATAAGTAATTCTGACTGGCATGCTACTGAATACTGGTAGCGTTGTAAGATGTTCTATGTAGCCATTTCAGAGAATAATGTGCTCATTAAAATGTAAAATGAATGAAGCACTTCCGTTCGAAAAGTTTCACTTGTTCAGTTGTATTGTAGGCAAATGGACCGTGAGGTGTAAGGCTGTTGTCTTACTTTTGCATTATTGTAACAAAATATTTGAGATAAATCAAATTTAAAGAAGAAACAATTATTTTGGCTTACCCTTTTACAGGTTTCAGCTCATGGTCCTTGGATCTGTTGCTCTTTGACCCATGACCAGGAAGGTCATTTCAGGGAACTCAAAGGGAGGCAAGGCACTCATCATCATAGCTGGAAAGCAAAGCATGATGGGATAATGTCTGGGTACAAATACCTTCTTTAAATGCATACCTCAGATGGTCTGACTTCTTTGAGGTACCACTTTCACTACTTCCTATAGCACTGCACACTGAAGGACCGGTCTCTTGAACATGGCATCTGGAGAAACATTCAAGAACCAATCAAGAAGAGATGTTCCCCTCAGCATTGCTTGTGATTATCCTAAATCAAAGCTGACCCAAAATTCGTATACAGTGATGTGCCAAATGACCATTTAAATGCTTGGCTTTCAGGTATGCATTTCCTAAAACTGCAGAGAGACCCAATAACAAATCACCATTTAAGAGACCCAAACATGTGTTTATACACAAAGTAATGGTTGTGTCAAATCACTAGAAAAAGACTGGAGGGAAAGCCTTTCATGTCGGAAACTGCCTCGGGATGGAGCAGCTTTGGAGTTAAGGCATCAAGGAAGACCCACAGTTTATCTTTGATACTTGAAGCTCTCTAACGAGAGCATCTTTGTATGTGCTAAGATGATTTATAAAGCAAAGCAATTTTAAGTGAAGCAGTAAATCAGTATATGGTGTAGCAGAGTCAGACTTGTCTTTCAGCCGACAGGAAATAAAGAGAGTAGAACATCTGTGAATGGCTGAAAGGGGTCCTAAGCTTCGCACGTAGTACCAGCCAAGCCGCATGTGAGGGGGGAAAGCCATTTGTGCTAAAGTATATGCTGTATACCAGACTTAGTGCAGGATACTTTCCAAGTTCAGGGTCAGTCCAGTCTGTAGATGAGGATGCATAAGTTTGCTTGGGAAACAAACAAACAACCCTTGGTCTGAAATCTAGATGTGGGTAGAGACACATACTAAGGTCCAAAAGCTCCTGGAATATATACTTTCCCAGGAATATTCTCCTGTAACAACGTAGCATATTTGTATGCAGAAATTACCAAATAGAAAAGTCAATAAAGAAAAGGAAAGAGTCAGAAGAAAAGAGGTGAAAAATCTTAAAAAAAAAAAAGTCAAGAAGCAGAAAAAAACATATTCATCTTAACAGATATCAGTGGAATGCAAATTTAAGCAAGAAATTGTTGCTTTTCTTTTTATTAGTTTAGCCAACAATAAATTTAGCCTGGCGATACAGAAGGCTGGGAGCACTTGAAATGGCTTTATCCACATTTATCTGCAAACTGACAATTATAATTAAAATTTAAAGCATACATAGTCTCTTTCCCGGCCATTTTACTTCTTACATCTAGTTATACATAAATAGTTAAATTTAAGGCTCCCTGCTCATGTGCCTTCCTAACTATCATGGTATTATCTACTGCCTCAACTAGTTGTGTATATATGACTAATTCTTAACTGAAAGTAAGTTTGTTCCTTGGGGGATATGTTTAGCAATGTCTGGAAACATTTTGGGTCATCTAAACTGAAGGAAGAGGGATACTTCTGGCATTTAGTGGGCAGAGGCCAATGCTGTTAATACTCTGCAGTGCACAGCACAGCCCTGCAGAGCCAAGGATTTGCCCAGTCCAAATGGTAGAAGCACTGAGAGTCAAATGCCTTAGATCATACGTATAGGAATTACATGGAATCAGATATCTCCAGGAAGGTCCTGGCAAGGTCAGCATAAAGAACCCAACTTAACGTTTGTTCTCTGAACCTCACATTTGCCCAGTTCCTAAACTCAGATAATATAAGCAGTGAGAAATTATTGCTCACTGCCCTTTGGACCAACGTAGCTCACGTTCTCTCTGCAGCTTGTTGGAGAAAATAAATAGGAGGGCAGAAGAGCTGACGCCTGTCAAAGATAATGTTGCTACAGCTGAGGTAATGCCTAAAGAACGGGTGAAAATAGTCTCCTTGATTTTTTTTTCTCTTTCACCAGAGAAAAAGGGCTTATGATAGTCTGAACCCATTAGACTAAGAAAGTGCAAGGAATATTAATAAGTAAACAGAAATAGCTCATGTTGTATTTGGAGTCTGTTCTTTTTTTTTTTTTTTCTGATCAGATAGCATTTGGATTTGAAGATATGTTTGGATAAATAGTCTTTCTGAGCATTTATCAACTCTCCTTTCAGGACGGATTCTTCTCATTTTCAGCCTTTTAAAGTCTGTTTCCACTAGTGAAAAGGTGCCAGCAATAATTAAAGCCTAATTCTATCTCTGCATTCATTACGGAAAAAAAAAACAGAATATGATCTGTAAAGCCTTCAGAAATAATAGTCTCCATATCTTCCCAGAATAACAGCGATTTCAAATAGATAAGGTACATGGGAGAAATATCCAAAATGCAGTGTGAAATTAATTGCTGTTTTAAAAGAAGCTGTTTAAAATGCAGCCTTTAATTGACCTATTGTTGGAGACAGCTTCCACACAGTTAATAGCCACTCATTTTAGACACACGAAGACAGATTTCTAGTATTTGAAACCAGAACCAAATGATGGAGAGTGCCATGATTTGGGTGACGTGCAGCATAGCCAGATGGGCTTTTGTGAGCTATCACTGAGGCGCTGTAAAGGCAACGTGTTACCAGTGGTTCTGAGAAATATGCTTCCAGGCTGTCCTGAAACAGGGACATCTCTTACCCAGTGGGTAGATTATACCTGGAGAGAGCTTTCTCAATGGGTTGATGGCTTTTAGGAAGCACGGTGTTGGGGCCCACTGTTCCTTTCTCACTGTTCTTGTACACAAGCCAGAAATCAGAACTTTGGCTCCCTCCTCTGGTTCCTCTCACCATTCCAGTGGTTGGAAGGTTGTAAATGTAACTTTTATTCGACAGATGTAATTGTCGTCTCAGAGGGTTATTGCTGAATAAGCGCACCCTTTCTAGTTCTTTCTGATCTCCAGCTGACTGGGTCAACTCAGCTGTTCTGGCTCAAACTCCTCTCCAAGATGACTGACTCAAACTGGCTTCTCTTAGATTCTCACCATATTGCTCTGTTTCACCTCAAACTAACTCTGGCAGTTTGTTTAAGCTACCGGCTCCTTCTTACTCCCTGGCTCTTTCTGCATTAAGCTGTAACCTGTAAAACTTCCTCCTCCTTCTCTTGCTTTCTATGCCGGTCTTTTTAATTTGCCTTTCTTTCCTGTCTTGTTCTTCTGAGAGTTGGGCATAGCCTATTTCTGACTCATTCTGTTAATTCTTTCAGCGATTCATCACATTGTCTGCTGTTCCACTGATTCATCACTTTAAAACATGGCTGCGTCCTTCTCCAAACGACTTTCACCTCCATTGTGAGGGATTAAAGGTGTATACTAAGGGCTTATATGTATTCCAGCCAGATCATACTGAAATTCAGAGCATCTCTGCATTCTGGCCAAATCATAATTTTTGATGTGATTATACCTTGCCAGAGCAACCATGTTGCTGGAGAAAAACTTCTCTACAGTTCATGACATTGGAAGCTCAAAGTCTTACCAAACACTAAACTTCCATGAGACTTTAATGTTGATCTATAAAATAGATATTAAACCCATCCCAAGCTCCAATTCTCATTGCTGTTGCCCTTTTATGGAAAGGTTGACATACATAGAGAGCATCGACTCTTTCAGATTGAAACAACTGGGGAAGTTCGAGTTTTCTTTAACATAGAATTGGAATTAAACTTAAAAGTTTCTCAAAACCCATCCTAATTTATAATGTTGGTGCTGTGTGTCACGTTCCTTGAGCCTCATGCCTCAGAAATTGGTGCGCTATCCCTCCTAACCCAAAGACAAGGAAACTTGCTAACTCTGGTTTTATGTCGTGTTGCTTCATGTTTTGTTTTTTTTTCAATTTTTGCCTAAGCCATAAAACAAGACTCTGGCTGTGTGTCAGATCATCATGTGTCCTTGCATCAAAACTACCCCCCAAAGCAACATGCATCTTTCTCTTTGTTTGCTTTTTGTGGTAAAGTCCATGAACACAAACAACTTGGGGAGGGGAAACGTTATTTCATCCTGCAGGGAAGTCGGGGCAGAAGCTCAAGACAGTTAACCCGGTGGCAGGAACTAAAGCACTTCTTGTGTTGTAAAAGGTCAAGTTCCCAGTTCCCCCATACTCATATCCTCAACCTGGTCTATGGCTTTAGAAAGCAAGCAGTTGAAATGAAAAGTTGAAGAGTCCCTCTCAAAAGAAGTCCAGCAGTCTGGCTTCAGATAACTGTTTCTTCTGAGTAACTGCCATTTTCTATTCAGAAGTCATCCTATTCTTCCTCCCGACTGCCATTTCTGTCATGGAAAGTACCAAACAGAGATGTCAGGCCTCCAGGATCCATGGACCAGATTCTCTGCTGTAGGAAAAGTAGTTTGGCAGAAGGTCCAAACACAGGCTTTCCTTGACTTGGAGAACTCATATTAGCTCCCGAGAATTACAAATAAGTGTCTTCTTTTCTCATCCATAGCTGCTCCAGCTATCCCTTTAAATAGACCATTAGTGCTAGTGGTTGAAAATAATATTTAGCCATTTTTCATGATCTGTTCCAGAAGAAACCCAGTGACTGCACCACATTGATATTCTACCAAACATCTCAAAGTTGGCTGTGTGGATGTCGATACTCATGATGGTGATTTTACATACAGGAATACTTAAATAACTAAATCAAACTACCATGTAAAAAGAGAGTGAATAATGATAAAGAAACAGAGGAAAATACCCTTAAAGTATTAGAGTAAGGTTTGTCAAGTCTTAACTGATGCTCATTAAAAAAAAAAAGAAAAGAAAAAAAGAATTCTTCACAGCCTGTGACAGCACCGTTTTTAAAACTTAATATCTGCCCTCAATCAGTTTTTATATGCTTCCAATGAAATTTGTTGGTTGCTTTTTAGTGAGTATTATAATGTGGGTCATCCGAAGACAAGCTGCTAGGTGCTCCTTGTATGGAGGAATCTGCAATTTTGCATTCTCATCACCTGCTTTCTAAGAACATATATCCCAGGCTGAGGACCTGAGTATGAGACAGTATGAGACAATTATTTTCTTTCTTATGACCCAAAGAGTAGGAGGTCTCATTATAGACTTTCCTTCTGTAGCTTCAGTTAAGGTTCATAAGAGGTATAAACTTTAACTAAAACAGTTGTGACCTGTTGGACAGCAGGAGAGGCTAAACTTTCTTTGGGGCGTGGAGGTGGGGAGTGTCACATTTTAAGCTCTGTCATTTTAGTGCCTTTCATTCGGTATTCCATCAGAAGAGTCCTGTTGAAAGGGTAATGCTTGGCAGGGAAGAAGAGGGGCAGAGGTAGCTTAAAAAGAAACCACAGAGGTTAGGGAGGGAGAATATTTATTTATGCTTTAAGGTTGATGTAAGAACTGTGCAGCAGGCTAGGCTATTTGTAAACAAAGCTAGCCTGTTCATGCTCAGTAGCTTCTAAAGGGATCATTACATGGGAAGAGAGAGAGAAAGGTGGGGAGCATGGATTAAAATGGGATTCTGAATCATCAAAAATAAATGTCCCAAATACTCTAGTAAGGAAGGTGTGAAAGATCCCAAAGCCTTTCTTGTTTCCCTCTGCACATCTTTGATCCTATCTCCTGTAATATCTTTTCTGTTCTTTATTAGTTCCAATGCAAATTTGAAAATCTACTATAATTTTTAATATGTCTTCTGTTCTTATACATATTTTAAAGTAATTTTATAAAATAATATATGCTCCTACAACTTTTTTAGATATACTTAATATTATTAATATCTTTCTCCCTCTCTCTTCCTCAGTTGGCCTCCCTCCCCCATTCCTGATTAACACCCTTGAGTGTCTGTGTGTGTGTGTGTGTGTGTGTGTGTGTCAGAGAAATTACATACCAGTTCCTGCAATAATTATCTCTTTAGTCTCTTCACTAATTATTTTCTATTTCAATTTATTTCTGTTCTTATCTCCTCCATTTGCATTTATCTGTTCCCCTGAGTTGGTGTTGGGTTCTCAGTCTCAAATTGACTGAACAGTTTACTTTTGTTGCTTCCTACTTAATAAGGAACTGACTTGCTTTTCTCCTTGAAGAGCTGCACATACAATACCACATGTATCACTAGAAAAATATCCTTATCTTCATCTTAGATCTGAACAACCATTAGTGTGGACACCACTATTCTTTCACTAGAGTTTTGCTTTGAGTGAATTTTTTATGTTCCTTGCTTTTACTTTTAGTTATTTACATCGTTCATCTTGTAAACTGTTTACTTTAAAGAATGTGTTATGCAGCCAGGCATGGTGGTGCATGCCTTTATTGTCAGCACTCTGAAGGCAAAGGCAAGCAGACTTCTAAGTTTGAGGCCAGCCTTGTCTACAGAGTGAGTTCTAGGACATCCAGGGCTACACAGAAAAACTTGCTCAAAAATAAACAAACAACAACAACAGCAAAAATGTATTATGCTTATTCTGTAGCTTAGAATAAGGTAGACTTTTCTAAATTGCTGACGAGAGTTTAAAGAACATTTTATCTTATATAAATCTAGTTTATTATTTTAGTAAAACACACATCTATAATCCCAACACTTGGAAGGCTAAGGCAAGGAGGATTGTGAAATAGAGGCTAACCTGGGCTATATACTTAGACTTTATATAAAAAAGAATAAATAAACAATAGATTGACTCACATATTTATGACTTCCAATCTCTCCTACTTGCTGCAGTTGGAGGATTGCTTCATTCCTAAAGTAAACATGTTTCTGTAAATACCCCCTTTTATTTCTAACATTTCTGGAGTTATATATTTTGATGTAGTACTATTCAGCACATAAATTTTCATGACTGTTTGATCCTCACTGAGAATTGTAAAATGACATCCTTTGTCTCCTTTAATATTATTTGGCTTGGAATAAAGTCTAAACTAATGTTTCCAGCCCTGTTTCCCGTGTTCTTGCATTTCTTTGATAACATTTTAAATCCTGCTTCCTCTGTCCTTTAGTTTTATTCAGTGCTAGTATTTAATACTGAACACAATATAGAAATCTTGAGATATCTAGTTGTTAGGAAATACTATCAGAATTTTAAAGTATAGCCTAGAATTGGCTGCCAGAGCACCATATCTGCAGGGCTTCCTCTGGGTAGCAGAGCTTGAACCGCAGCTCTTGGTCTATATCACTTCTGGTACAGTGTGGAAAGCCTCAGTGAAGCTTGGCCTCCAGACTGTACAGACAGAAGTATTCTGAGAATACTCAAAAGACCCGTAAGAGGCCCTAACCCTGTACAATCTTGGCACCTGGAAGAGTAAGTAATATCTGTCACATGTGTTTCTATTTGTTTTGTTTTTCTTTGTATAACAATGGGATGTTAAAAGGATCTATTGTGAAAAACTAAGAAACCCATATTATAGACTTTAGATGCATCCTCTTGTGCAATGAAGGTTTAGACAAGGACTCTGAGCCCAATGCCTTTGTCACATATGAACAGATCTGCACCAAGCACATGCTATCTATGTATGCTAACCACATGTGCCTTGGTTCTTCTTTTATTAATTAAAGGCTGAGGTTACAGAGCACATGAGGAAAAACTAGGGACAATCTCTTGACACATAGCTCCCAGTGCAAAAGTTAGTGTTGCTACTGACTGCTGTCATCCATCTAGTTTGACCATCTTCTCTCATAATTATATATTCTATGTTTATATTCTGATCTACATTTTCCAGTCATCTGTAAGAAATGTACCTCTTTAAAAGTTGGACACTGGATTAGTTATTTTATATTGAAATTGTAATTCTCTGTTTTTGACAGAGTTGCTATTAACTCATGAAGATGAGTATTTAAGAGGCTGCTGGTTTGGTACCCTATCTCTCATCTCATTTTGTGTCAGTGTATGATTGAGCACCATCTCTCGAGAATTATCTAGCCACTAGCATTCCAACTGGATGAATATTTACCATTTTGCTCACTGTGTGATTTTCTTGGAAGAACTCCTCATACCATAGTCTCCATTTTCAAATCACTCATTTGAATCCTTATCCTTATCATGGCTAGCTCATAGGAGATTCTGTCTCCTTCAAATAAGTGCTGATTGATATCCTACTTGGCAAGTTTTTCTTTTTTCTTTTTCCCCCAATTTTTATTAGGTATTTTCTTCATTTACATTTCAAATGCTAGTCCCCTATACCCTCCCCCACCCTGCTCCCCTACCCACCCACTCCCACTTCTTGGCCCTGGCATTCCTCTGTACTGGGGCATATAAAGTTTGCAAGACCAAGGAACCTCTCTTCCCAATGATGGCCAACTAGGCCATCTTCTGCTACATATGCAGCTAGAGACACAAGCTCTGGGGGTGCTGGTTAGTTCATATTGTTGTTCCACCTATAGGGTTGCAGAACCCTTCAGCTCCTTGGGTACTTTCTCTAGCTCCTCCATTGGGGGCCCTGTGTTCCATCCAATAGCTGACTGTGAGCATCCACTTCTGTGTTTGCCAGGCACTGAGATAACCTCACGAGAGACAGCTATATCAGGATCCTTTCAGCAAAATCTTGCTGGCATATGCAGTAGTGTATGCGTTTCATGCCTGATTATGGGATGGACCCCTGGGTGGGGCAGTCTCTGGATGGTTTATCCTTTCGTCTCACCTCCAAACTTTGTCTCTGTAACTCCTTCCATGGGTATTTTGTTCCCATTTCTAAGAAGGGGTTAAGTATCCACACTTTGGTCTTCCTTCTTCTTGAGTTTCATGTGTTTGTAAATTGTATCTTGGGTATTCTAAGTTTCTGGACTAATATCAACTTATCAGTGAATGCATATCCTGTGAGTTCTTTTGTGATTGGGTTACCTCACTCAGGATGATACCCTCCAGATCCATCAATTTGACTAGGAAAACGACCACCAATAGATTGGGAAAGGATTTTTACCAATCCTAAATCAGATAGGGGACTAATATTCAATATATATAAAGAACTCAAGAAGATGGCAAGTTTTTCAAGATGCTGCTTTCAAAGTGTGGTGTCTATGTGTGTAATGGGTGTGTGAGCAATGTCTGGGCACGTGTGGTACTTGTGTGTGTAATGTGTGTATGCATGTGTATGGGTAATGTGTGTGTGTATGTATGAGTACATGTGTATAGTATTGTGTAATGTGTGTGTATGTGTGAGTGTATGTGTGCATATGTGTGTAGTGTATTTATAATGTGTGTTCGAAAGTGTGTGTCATGTATGTCTATGTGTGTGCATGTGTTTGTGTAATGTGTGTGTATGTGTGAGTGTATGTGTGCATATGTGTGTAGTGTATTTATAATGTGTGTTCGAAAGTGTGTGTCATGTATGTCTATGTGTGTGCATGTGTTTGTGTAATGTGTGTATATGTGTGTGTGCATGTGTGTAGTGTGTGTGAAATGTGTGTGTGTGTGTGTGTGTGTGTGTGTGTGTGTGTGTGGTATGTGTGTGTTTTACCTATAATGACTCTTTGGTAGTTACTTATCACTGTGACCAAACCTCTGGCAAAGGAAATGTGTAAGGAATGAGAGATTCAAGCTGTCTTACTGGTTGAGGGAATACTGTCTGTCACGGCAGGGAAGTCATAGAAATAGGAACCAGAGGTGGTGTCTCTAGTCTGGAAGCAAGATGGACATAAAGTGCATCTCGGTGAGAAAACTCAAGGTCCTTCCTGGTGGTGCATGTCGTCCAGCAAGGCTCTTCACCCTAAACTTTCCACCACCTTCTAAATTAGTGCCACTGGCGGGAGAACTCCTTGATCATCTACATGAACCTCTGAGAGACATTTTATACTGAAACAGCAGTAGCATAGTTCACATTCATTGTTATAGCTAGCAGAGATTGGATAATTCAATGGCAAAGGCTTATTAGCTTATATTTCTAAAAACTACGAAGACCATTCACATGATGTTAGCATCTTCCCACCCCTTGGAAAGGTCCTGCTTATGTCTCCAGGGCACAGACATGTAGTTCCCACCTTAACACAATAAGAGCCAGTACAATCTTGTTTCTACAACAGAACCAGTCCAGTGATAACCCACTAACACTGAGTGCCTTAATGCATTCATGAGCATGGATTCTCACGACGCAATGATTTACAAAAAGCCTCACCTCCAAATACCTTTAATATCTGAATGTTGAAATTAACTTTCCAATGCATGAAATTAGGGGGGGAATGGGAAAACATATTCAAACCTTAGTAGGTAGCTGATTGAAAGTGGTTTTGGTTGCATGTTTTCCTGTGAAGACCCCATACACGCTGTTGCATGTTCTAACATATACCACATACTTCTGTTTGTGAATCCTTATTACCTTCCATTATAGTACAATGGCGGTTTTAGTCTTCTTGTTTTTTTAATCTTCTTTCCAGCCTTATGCAAGAAAAATGACACTCTTGATAGTGGTTTTTTTCTTCCAACTATTCCTTCTTCATCTTCAAGAGTGCCTAAAATTAAAGCAGGGCATGGAGGTAAACTCCTGCAAATGGAGCCCTTGGTAAGCTGAAGCAGAAAGCTCATCCAGACTTTGACACCATCACAGACCATGTAGTGAGTGCCAGTGTAGACTACAGTGAGACCTTGTGTTCAAAAAAAAAATAAAATCTAAAATTGATGTAAATCACATCTCTTCTCTGATTTTCTTTCCTTTCTCTTATCCTTTCCTTTGCAGCATTATGAGAAAAACACTTAATTCATATCTCTTGGAAGAAAGATAGTGAAGACAGGAGGGAGCAAAAGATAGGAGAGTGGATGGGAAGGAAGAGAAGAAAAGTCCGTTCAGGACAGGCTTTCATATTGAGCCTAGTCATCTGGTCGACCATCTGATCATCTCTGTCTTTACTTTGGGTAGCTGATCCCCTCATCTTATGACATAAGCGAGAGTTCCTTGCAGTTTTCCCTGTATCACCAAGCACTATTTTTCAATACCAGTTCATTTGATGGTTGCTGTTTGCAAAATGTTTTCCATAGTGTTTTGGTTTCTAACTTCTTGCATCTTTTCAAGCATCCTGTGTGTTCAGTGCCCACATACTTACTTCCTCTCCCAAATAGACATTGCCCAGTTGTACCACATACAATTGCTACCCTGTGGCAGGGGGCTTTCCATTAATGCAGTAAGAACAAAGCATTCTATTTGTTTTGCTGTTTTCTTTTCTTTTCATTTTTTCCCCTTTTTAGGGGATTGTTTCTGTGTTGTTTGTTTGTTTGTTTGTTTGTTTCGGGGATTGGGGTTTTGTTTATTTTTTATTTTTATATTTTATTTATTAATCTTTTTATTTGTTTACATTTCAAATGTAAACAAATTTCCAGTCTCCCTTCCATGAACTCTATCTTTTCCCCCTCCCCTTTGCCTCTAAGAGGGCGCTCACCCACCCACCCACCCACTCTAGCATCCCCCTTCTCTGGGCCATCGAGCCTTGACCAAGCACCTCCCCTCCCACTGATGCCAGATGAGAGTTTTCACTGTGTATTTATGGCTATCCTAGAGCTTACTTTGTAGACCATGTTGACTGCAAACTTACAGAGTTTGCCTGCCTCTACCTCCCAGGTTCTAGAATTAAAGACAGCCACCACTACACCTGGCTCTGTTTTGTTCTTTGGAATTTCAGATTAATAATATAATTAAACATAGGACTACCTTTTGTTATAAGTGTTGATGCCAGCAGCATTATTGTACCTTCCAGAGATGGTCCTTTCCCTCTGGGGACTGACTCCTGAGGCATAGAGGTCCTATCAATGCTTGAGTTTCTTTCTGATGAATATCAGAGCACACACAGCAGGAAGCAGGGTGGCTGCTACAGGTTCATTTCTTTTGCTGTGATAAAATACCCTGAGCAAAAGCAAGTTAATGGACAAAAAGGTTTGTTTCAGCTTATAGGTTACAGTACATAGTTGACAGAAGATCCTAAAGGCAAGAACTTAAAATAGGAATCACAGAGAAACTCTGCTTGATGGCTCACTAGTCTCTTGCTTATCTAGGAATTTTACACTTCCCCACAGAATAGTGCCTTCTATACTTACCTCCCTAAGGAATAGGCTTCCCCCAGTCCTACATCTGTTTACAATAAACCCCTCCCCTAGTTGCATTCTGTCTTCCATGTAAAAGCTTCACTATTAGTTTTCTTTTATCTATTAGTTTGCTTTTAAATTAGTATCTGTCAAGCCTAAAAATATACTTGTTCTCATAGAAAATGAATTAAAGATTCAAACTCTCTGAGGACAAAGACTGTGTGCTTGGCCTGCCAAACTTCCCAGTGGCCCAGCACATGTACAGTTTTGAAGGAGTAAATGAATGATTAAATAGAGTTTGAGCTTGCTCACGCCAGACACATTTTAAAGCATCAAGCAGAGCCTCCTCCTTGGCGTCTATTTTTCCTGTTCATATTGGTTTGCAAGTCGATGCTTCTTAAGTTTAGAATTAGAAAACCATTCTTCTCAGAATCCAGCATATGGTGACGTTTTTTAATGAGAACTTACTTTTTTACTTCTCATTGTGATTTTTGATATTTTAATTTCTCATACGTGGTGTCAAAACTGCTGGAATGAACAGAATTAGCTCCTGACATGTTTGCAGGTCAGGTTTACATACATGAAGATGGTATGATTACTGGGGTTTTGAAAATGTGTTTTTCCCCCCTCTGGCAAACCATTAAAGGGTATTTGTAGAATAAGGAGAGGTATCCCCATAATCTCAAAGCTGCACACAATTTCCTATCATCCACCCGAGTAGGCTCCATTGAAAGAGTCTTTTCAGTATGTATTCTTTGTGGCTTTGCGTGTGAAGCCATTTTCCAGCCAAAGCCTAGTGTGAGGGCTGGATTATGAAAACTTAGCAAGTGGTATGGGTTCTATAAGAGTGCAGCTAAGATATTATTCTTATTATTTGTGTCCTCACACTTTGAAAAATAATGGCTGCTCAGCAAACCCTCCACCCTGCTACACCTCAAGCCGTGGAGTGAAAATTTGAACCACTAGAGAGAACAGTGGTCAGACATCTCCTCTGAACAAATCAGAGGAGAAGACATATCCTAGAGCAGGCTGGAACCAGCAGAATGCCCTTTAACGGTGGCTTGGTAAGAAAGCTATTATTCCAATTTTACCAGTTTAATGATCCCTGCTAGCAAAAGCCTACAAAGCTATGCAACTCATAATCATGAGCCTGACCCACGCAATGTTATCATGGGGTGACTCTCTGTATGTCCAGAGCAGCATGAGAAGGAGGACATTGGATGGGGAAAAAATTCCAGCTAAGTGAAAACAATTTTCTTGGCAAGTAGAAACTGAACATTTTTACCATGGCTTTGTTAGAAAAAAAGGAAAAAAAAAGTAGGTTTTTATTAAGGCTATGCTTTGTAATATTCAAAGGTTATATGAGTTATGGGATGCCAACTGTCTAAAAATCTCCATAAAGTTTTCGTTTTAGATTAGGTTCAACCGTGCTAAACCATCCTTTGATTACCTTCATTAAATCCTAAATTAGATCCCACCCTTCACCCTTAGCTCCCATAAAATCTGTTCTGTTAATTATGGAACTCTCAGGCCTAATCCAATGAGATGCAGTTAAAAGATTTCAGTAATGTAGGCAGAGTAGATGAAGCACCTACCACCCACCATATGGAAAAGGGTTCTTTTCCAGTGTATTCCTGGGTGACTGTGCTAACTTTTAAATATAATTAGATACAATGTGATGTTTTTTCTGGTTTAGTTCTTGTACATATTAATATAATTACATAGCCTACAATAATTCATATTCTCCTCTTACTATGTGTTCAAATATATTAAGTGGTCATGTAGGACATTGCATGATTCCCTAGCAGGAAGAAACCAGCAGCAGCTATTTCTTCTGTTGTGGAAAATCTTGATTGAATAAGTCATCTGGAAAATCTTCAAGTGAAATATTCTACTTAAGACCTGAGTTATTCAGACTCTGACACTGGGTGAAGACAAAAATCTTCCATTGAGAAAAAAAGCACACAGCATTCAGAGTTCTGCTTTTCCGTAGCTAATACTGCTCTTGCTTGTGCGTTTGATCACAACAAGCCAACTCTCTGTTCTTCTGATTCTATTAAGTCCCCATTTACACAAAATCTAGACTTGCTTCTATCAGAAACTCCTTTGCATAAAGATACCAGGGGATTGATTATTACTTTAGGAAAGGATGTGGGAAAACAAATAGTATGGACCCGGCCAAGCACCTTCCTTTTGTGGGCCCTGGTTCTTGATTCACTCCAGGGATGTCTCCCGGCATGGTCCAGCCTTAGGAACTGACTTGAGGTTGTCAAACCTCCTGACTGGCAATAACTTGAATACATTTTAGAAAAAGGAGCTCTCCAACTACAGACAGGTAGGCTTTCTGTTTTTAAAGCAACATTAATAGATGAATCTCCTCTACTACATATTTGTGTGAAGTTTTGCAATTGTGAACAAAATAAACAGAAATTAAGATGTGCGGCCATGTGATATAACTTTTGGCAGCAAAACTTATTTCAGGATGTCCTGAGAGAGAGGAGAGGGAAGGGCAGAGTAGCCTGTGATCTCTAGTTCATAGATGGGAGGAGCAGTTGTCAGTGGAACAAGGGCAACTTTACCACAGATAGCAAATTAACCACCAGTTTTGTTATTACTTTTACATTCTCTACAGATAGTATCCCAGCCTGTCCATATTCAAGGCAGACATACCATATTAACCCACTATGCCACTCACCTTCACGATACCTACCTCTAACACTACAACACCCCTGGCCATACAACAGAGGATGCAGTAGTTGCCGCTCTGATCCCCTCTCCCAGTACGAGGTACCTGAAATGCACATGATGGAAACAACAGGCCACACTGCCAAAGCAATGTCAAGTCGGGATCTGAATGCCAAGTATACCCACTCAAAAGCCTCCAGTCTATAAAAGTTGATGACCCCAGGTCTGACGATAGTCTCAGTCTTCAGTTAGAGATGGAAGAGGCGTTAGAAGAGAACTTTGAAAGCTACAGAGTGAGGGCTGAGATGTAGCTGTGAGGTAGGTAGCATGTTAGCCTAGTATGCAAGAAGTCTTGGGTTTAATCTCCAGGATCACAAAGAAAGAAAGCAACAGATCCTTTCAGAAGTTCTTGGCCTAATATATTTTCCTCCCACCTCATTGTGTTTTAGCTTAATTAATTAACTTTATTTTACTTTATGTTGTTCACCATCTATTATGACAACCATTCATGTGTTGAAGACCTAATCCAGAATGTCTCAGAATATAACTATAATCAGAGAAAGGTCATTTAAGGAGGTAATTAAAACACAATATGGCTATATGGGTGGGCCTAGCTCAGACTGAATAGTGGCCTGATGAAAGAGAAAAATTTGACACATTATAGAAGGAGAGAAGACAGTCACATACAAGCCAAGAATGGAAGTACGCACACAGACACACATACAGACACACACAGACACACACACACACACAGACATACAAACACAGGCATACACACAAACACACACACAGAGTCATACACACACAGGCACACACACACACACTCCAAAGGACGAAACTCCATTAACACGTTCACCCTAATTTCCTGCTTCCAGGGTTAGGAGAAAACAAGTTTTCCTAGTTTGTGCCACCCAGTCTGTGGTCTTGACAGCCCAAGCAAACTAACACACCATGATTGGACTTGCATAGCAACAGCATGCTTGGGCATCTGTCCCATGCTGAATCCTGACAAACTCAGTTGCTTAGATTGACCCTGCATTGACTCTTTCAGTGTCCCTAGAGCAAGTTGAGTGGAGAAAGCCCAGGACTCTGTTATTTGCCCTCAGAGCTGAGGTAAGGCTGGCCCCAGGTGGACATTCCACTAAAGGGCCTTACTATCTTTCCCTTTGTCTTCTTCAAGTGGATTTTTTTTTCCCAGAGCATTATAATGAAATGAATCTTGGCTGTCTTTGGCAGAGACAAGCTCTCTGTTTGGGAGCTACTGAATCAGGGCCTTAACCAAACACGAAATGACAGAGCTGTCTCCAGGAGAGGATTAATTGAGCCAACTCAAGGCAAACACAACGTATTTTGGCATTACTTTTGACAGATGGAAATAAAACAAACATTAGTGACTGGATTGCAGCTAACAATATGCAAAATTAAAGAAGGTACCTTTTTCACTCTGCCTGGAAGCCCATTGGCTTTTCTTATAAAATCTGAGAAAGAAAAAAAGACAGAGCTGTTAATCTCGCTATACAACCAGTTAGCACATGCAAACAAGGGGAATTAAAAGTCTTTGCATTCAAGGGAAGGAATAGATATTTGACACATATATTTATTAAGGAGACTGGACTGGAAAATAACACTGCTGTATTCATCAGACATCGTGTAGGAAACGTTTAAATAACACAAGAAAGAGTTTACAGGCAGCCCAAGCTGCTTACAAATGGAATCCTAAGGTCTAAGTACTTTTTTATTTGAAGGTTAAATTTTCAATTAAATTTTTTTTTCAGCTTGTCACTATCCCTTCCAAGCATCACTGTTAATTGCTATATAAGGATGTCTCTCACTGTTTGAATTCTGGACACAGAAACCTGGAGCTGTCAGCCATCTAATGGGCATCAGAGTATTAGGGAAGAAACAAAAATTACCATGGAAAAGCTTAGCCAAAATGTCAGACTCGGAAAAGCCAAACAACTTTCTGAAACTCACCTCTTTTCCATTTGCACAGTGTTGTAGTCCAGTTGTAATACTGTAAAGAAATACCTGCCCTAGAGCTCCCAGGGACTAAACCACCAACCAAAGAGTGCACATGGCTTCAGCTGCATATGTAGCAGAGGATGGCCTTTTCTGCCATCAATGGGAGGATAAGCCCTTGGTTCTATGAAGGCTCTATGCCTCAGTGTAAGGGAATGCCAGGGTGGTGAGGTGAGAGTGGGTGGGTGGGTGGGTAAGGGAGCACCCTCATAGAAGTAGGAGGGGAGGGATGGGATGGGGGTTTGTGGAGGAGAAACTGGGAAAGAGGATAACATTTGAAATGTAAATCAATGAAATATCCAATAAAAAAAGAAATACCTGAAGTTCAGTAATTTACAACTAATATGTGCTTTCCTCTTAGAGTTCTGGAGATAAGCACATTCAAGGTCAAGACTTGGATGTAGGGTACCTAGTAAGGGCCATATTGTATACACTGGACCTTGGATGCTATTGTCTCATCCAGCACAAAGGCAAGAGATGAGTATTTTGAGAATTAGATGGACCTAATTTGCTCATGGCTTAACTATATTCTAAACCTCCTCCTCTATTAGCACTAGAATATAGGCAATTCAGTTTCAACATATGAATTTGGAGGACACATTCAGACATAGCACTGAACACTTAAGAACTTCCATCCCAAGATTCCAGACCATAGTTGAAATGAGCATATTAGAGTCAAATAGCCATGCTCCCGGGGCTGTAGCAGATATTGGATTCACACAGGATAAGGAAACACTGGGATTCTTTAAGGTGCAATATGGGGAAGCCTGGCCCTAGCTGTAAGGAGCTTATCTACTGCGCAGGTTCGGTTAACTAGCACTGGGGACACTTCCCAGATTATTTGCTGTTTTACTGACTACCCTTCCTCTTACTGTCTAAGCTATAGAAAATGAAACTTAGGACACACTTGGGTGAGTAAGAATTGGGGTTGATACTTAACAGGAGGGAAAGTGTACCTGGTACTGTAGATTTAGCCAACTTAACACACTGAGTCCAAACAGAGGTCCCATGTGAGGCCGTCCACCAGAGCATGGACAGCCAATCAATGGCTAAACTCCGAAGAAAGGGTTTAAACCCTACTGATTCTTCCTCTCCCAGAAACAGGCAGCTCTCAATAGCTCCTCAGTTGGGGCTGGAGATTGGGGAGACAATCCTGACTCCATTCTGATATTTGTAAGTGGTTTGAGCTTGTACTGGTCTTGTGCTGTAAATGTATTAGTGTAACAGCCATGTCCTATTGAGGGGCAACATTGCTTGGCACTTCTTCTCATTCTTTTCTTTCTTACATTTGTTTCTCCTCACTTTTCTCAGGTGGCCTCTGGGCTTTGAGAAAGCAGGTTGACCAGATGTTCCATCATGGCTCAGCACTCACTGTGCCTTATTCTCGGCACTTTGAACAGTTGAAAGTCTCCATATCAACCACACATCAACAGAATAAGAGGCTTCTCTGACAAAGGAAGGGAGAACTACAAATCTACCTATAAAAACCACAAGTATTTAGAAAGCAGTTTGACCACATGGTAATTAAGCCAAACAACAGCACTAAGTTTCCTTGGAGCCTTTGGATTTCCTAGCCATAGACATTGAATACATTCCCAGTACCAGGCATGAATCTCATCCCATGGGACAGGCTGGCATTACTTTTCTAATTGTCACAGTTTGGGAAGCTGTTATCAAATCAGAAGCCCAAATTAAAATCACTATAGATTAAAATGCACAGAACGGTTATCTGATTATTTAGCCCCAAATGTTAATAGCATGGACAGTGAAAGATCCTGTATTGGTTGTAAGAGATAGATCATCAAACATTGTTAATTTAGCATTTGATGATATATGGCTAGCATAGATAACTGGGAGGTAAATGATGTCTCTTCCTACTTGGGGCAAACTAAGCATTCAACCAACAAAAAAAAAATGACCCTTTGTATGGAATTTGCCAATAAGATTCATAACATTAGAGGTGAGATGAAATCAAGAACGGTGTGAAGACGAAATAATCTCTTCATCAGTGACAGTGCCCTAACTAACAATCAGGCTAGGTGTTCTGAATGTTTACATCATTTATATTGGAGATCATCCAACTTCAAGAGTAGAATTAGTAGTGTAGCTATGAATTGGGCCAGTCAGTATTAAGGTAGAGTGTTGGATCAAGGGTACTGGTGCAGTCACAGCCCATTAAATGTTTTGTAGATGTGTATAGAACCCTACCAGTATTGAACAACCTGTGTAAATTCTTTGACTTCAAAGCATAAAAGAACTGTCCTAACATCTACATCAGAGGATGGCCTCATTCATAGCCCATCGCTTCCCCAGACACATGAAATCAGGCATCTGGAGCATGCAGGTCAAGGAATTTATCAACGATTTGAGTCATTTCCACAAAGGTAACATGGGGAGATTTACGATTTGTACAAATAGAGAGTGCAATATGCATTGTGATATTGTACCAATTCCTTGAAAGGACAGTTGCTTATTAGTGTGCAAGGAAGAAAATAAGAAGGAAACATTTGAGGTTTAAGCTAACGTCTTTTTCACTTCTAGATGAGAATATGGAGGTGCAAGGCAACAGGGTACAAGAGTAGGTCCTTTGAAAAGTAATAGGCATATTGACTACCTATAGTCTCCTCTGACTTGTAATACGGAGGGTCAGTACAATCAAATCAAAATTTCAACATTACAAATCTATAATGTATACACAAGAATGCAGAGACTAAGAGAACACACAGAACTCTTGGCTGGAGAAAGGCTGCACAAACACATCTATCTGCGTGCAACGTGATAAAGGGATAAAGGCTTGATGCTGGCTTGTCTGTGACATCTGGGTCAAGAGTCATCAAATAGGAAATATTGTCACCAAAATGGTTCACAGTGGGTGTCTGCAGCAATTGGCTAGTTTAAGTGGTGAATATAAGACATCCTTCATTCACCGTCCTTTATTCCATATCTAGAAAAAGGTCTCCTGATGACAGCCCATCTATAGGCATTACTCCAAGAAGAGGCCACAATTGGTGACAAAAATGCTCTTGTTCCTAGGGAGGTAGGTTGATTCAGGTAAAATCATGGGGCAAGATTTAGTTTGAACTTCAGTTTCTTGAGTCTGGTTTCATGTAATCCCCATGATTTCTATTTTTCTTTTTTTCTGAATTCTGCAAATAAGTCTTGGTGTGAGAAGAGAGGTCAATGATTGAATGATAGTCTCATGGGCCTTGCTGACTCACACTGAAAGGTAGAGGGAACACACAATGACTATTGCATTTTAGAACATTTCTGTTAGGTCAAAATATTGTACTTGCTAATAATTAATCACTGTTACTCCCAAGTCCAAGCAACTACCAATCTATTTCCCTAACTCTATGCATTTGCTTCTTCTAGGGATTTTATGTGAATAGAACAATGCACCTTATAGTCTTCAGCATCTGGTTTGTCATGCATACTTCGCATTTTCTTCTAAAAATGTAGCCTTACTATAACGTACATCAATACTTTATTCCTTTACATGGCCCAGCAATATCCCATTAACTTGATAGATCAGATTATGTTTTCCCAGTCATCTGTTGAAAGCTATGTGTTTGGCCTTTTATATGCATGTTTTTGTATAGGCCTGGGTTTTAATATCACTTTGGTCAGTACCTAGGAGCAAAATTGTTATATCACTGGGAGAATTTTGTTCCTTCTGGGAACCAGTACCTATCTAGTCATTGATACAGCCTCTTTTTCAATGGGAATGACTGAAAGTTACCTACTATGTGCTTATATCAAACATTCCTTGGAAGACTTTCTATAAAAACCTTTGCAGTTCTGTTCACCCTTAAATAGAGCACAGCCTTTAGTGTACAGTTCAATGCAATAATGCTCTAAAATCACGGGACAGAGTTGACAACATGAAAGTTGATCGTTCTATTCCAGTCATCTGAGACTTAAAATTATGGGTTTTTGAGTTGTGTCCGGTAAGATCAGGAGGGAATGAAGAGATCGTGATAACAGCCTTTCCATTGACATTTTGTCACCTCACATTTCCAAGGCATTGGAACTTCTGTAATGTAATTTGCCTCCCCAAGGATTTGTTGCTTCATTAAAAAAAATCATCACCATGTTCATCTCCTACTGTGTAGTGGTTGACTAAGTGTGGCCCCCATAGGCTTATATATTTGAATGCTTAGTCATCAAGGAATGGCACTACTTAAGAAGGAATAGGAGGTGTGGCCTTGTTGGAGTAGGTATGACCTTGTTGTAGGAAGTGTGTCAGTGGGGGGTGGGCTTTGGGGTCTCAGAAGCATAAGGCAGGTCCAGTATTGTTCTCTTCCTGTTGCCTGAGGATCTAGTTGTAGAATTCTCAACTACTTTTCCAGCACCATGTCTGCCTATCTGCTATCATGCTAACCAATAATATAATATCAGATTAAGCCTCTGAAACTGTAAACCAGCCCCAATTAAATACTTTCCTGTTGCTGTGGTCATGGTATGTTTTCACAGCCATAGAACACTGATTAATACTCAAAGTCTCCCTAGGATGAAGTTATTCCCTTGGGTTGGTTAGGTAGCTGTAACCTTTTCAGTCTAGAAAGATTATAAACTTCAAGGTAGATGTTAAAGTACTAAATATGTTGAAATACAGCATGCTTCGTCCTAGTTACTTCCTTGTTTTATTGCATTTGGGATTTCTTCATACAGAATTTTGGTATGTTTCTTTTAAATAGAAATAACAAAGTAATAATACTATTGTAGTTTCATTACAAGACACACTTACACTGATATTGTTAAATTATTAAGAATTATGGCTCTGAATTATGGCTCTGATCTTATGGTTCATTAAAATCACCTAGGCAGGCTGGGGATATGGCTTAACACATGAGATGCTTGAATGTCCAGGCACAGGAGCATTTGAACACAAACATGCATCCACATACATGGGAACACATATGTACACCACATACACACAAACATATGCACAGATACACATGTACATTCACACAGGTACATAGGCACATGCATACACACATATACACACACACATACATACTTAATGAAGCACAAATAAGTCATCTGGAACATGTATTAACTTTATACTTAAACATGACTCCAAAGATCTACTTTAGTGGACCCAGGGAGGCCCTCAGAAATATGGACTGCTTTGCTTCCTAGGTTCTTCCCATACAGTTTCTGACTTTAGAACAGCTAAAGTGGAGGGTGGACGATGACACAGATGTTGTCTTCTCTGTTTGTTAAGAATCTGCCAAGGTGTTACAATATTTGTTCAGACTTGTACATACAATACATGGATCAGAGTTGCAAGGCCGTTGGTATTTGAAGACAGGTCCAGAGATTCAGTTTCAAACTCTTTCTATAACATGTCTTCTGCACCAAAATGCAGTAGGAGTCCTGGGGGGGGGTGAGGGGCTATTCTCAAAGGGTAGCAGCAATACATATTTCTAAGATATAACAAGGAAAAGCATTGTCTTCCTCTCTTTGCACATGCCCACACCTAGGCATAGCTTGGTTTTTTTTGGGGGGTTTTTTGTTTGTTTGTTTGTTTGTTTTTTTAATGTGTTTTAAGAAGTTTGATGAGAGGTGGAGAATCCAGGGAGAGAAAAATCTATAAACAAGACCACTTAGTTACCAAACATAGAAAGGCCTTGTGAGCAGGTGAACAACTCTGTCACAGTAATCAAGAATGAGCCCAACAAGCATGGAAACCATTAGTGTCTCTGAGACACTCCAGAACCAGGAACAGAGGTAAGACTGCTATCTGAACACAGAGAAGTGTGATAAGGGTACCCAGGTGAGACCACACCCAACCCAAGGCCTGACTAAATTCTAAACAACTTATGAAGCAGAACAGAAATGGAAAGTGCTGAGCCAAGAGGGATGCTCTAGAAGAATCACTAGATTTGAGAATATAATGGGCATTTGAGATCCTCTTGCCCCCCTTTTCCTATTAATGAAAATAGAACCCCAGAAAAAGGTGTGCGTTGCTTCAAAATCTAGATCTAACGGGTTCAGCAGGCACCCCTACCCCTAGACTCTCAGTTCTTCCACCCATGAAATCTAAACAAATAAGAAACCATGGGCAGCACAGATAAGCCTCACCTTTTACTAGATATTCAGAAAATAATGGTGAGTATATAAAATCCAATAGGCCATCTAATGTAAAAAAGGAAACGTTTTGTTTTTGATGTTTAGCCACATCTAACTAGAAACATGTGATGCTCTGCTTACCTGCTGCTATAAACAGGGTGACATTTAAAGAGAATTCCCTTCATTGTCCAGTCTCTTTTTCATCTGTCCTTACTCTTAATTCCACTCAGTGACCCCCTCAGTCTTCAGCATCACTGTTAATTAGAATATCCTTTTGAAACCCCTGCTCCTTTTGTCAGGAAAACTAAGACCTTTGAGAATGCTCTGAACACCCCAGTTGGCACAACTTTATTTGAAGTCAAAGCCACCACAGGCATCCAGCCTCCCCTGACCTGCTTCCAGTGCTCAGGAAACCACGGATAAAATATTGTTTCATCTTCTCCAGACATGACAAAGACAAGAAAAGAAGCCTGTCTCTGCCATTAGGCTCCATCCACATCAACACGTGTCTCCGACAGCTCAGCAATGTTTCCTTCTGACTAATTATTTGCCATTTTTTTTGAGATCTTTGATTGTGTGCCTGTACGTGCACAAAGGTGCACATGTGCCTGCTCTTTAATTCAGTGGTTAGCCCTTGCCATCAGTGATTGGAATGAGGATCAGGTGAACACTAATTAGCATCAAGGGCTAACCTTTAAAATGTCTTCTTGTCCAATATCATTCCAATGCAGAATTTGTAGTTAAACATGTTTCTGCTAATGGCAGGACCTTTTCTTCCTTAAAGGATAGGAAATGCCTTATGCTATCACATAGACGCTTAGTCATTGAAACACAGTTCAGAAACTAAGATATGCATAACTTTTTATTACAGCCAGTTCATTTATGCCTATAGCTCTATGGGTTGAGGTGGCACTGGCTGTTAATTTCATGTTTCTGCCTGTCTTCCAGGTCTACTCTGTAGTCTTTTGTATGTTTCTCTCTTCAGAGTAAAAGGGCAATATCTTTAAGCTCTGAGATTTAGTATCTCTTTGTCAGCTGTTAGAAAGGCTCCTTGCAAAACCAAAGACAAAGCTACAACCATACCTTAGGCATCTCAGCCTCAAGCCAGGAACCAGAAGTGCTGTACATATGGAAGCAATGGGCTGTTGGAACATTTAGGTTCTTAAATATGCCATAAATATCTACTACCAGGAAGATCCCTTGTGATAAGAACGTCCTTTTCTAAAAACCAAGGTTTCTATCTTCATGCTTAACCTACTCACAGAGAGAAGGTTAAAACTATGCACCCTAATCTGCCTCTATTACAATACCCATAATTAAAATGACTTTTATCTAGAGTGCTCCAGGAAGATGACTTTTTTTTTCTCCTAACAATTATAAAAACATAACAGAATGACACTGGAAAACTTGAAAAGATACTGTCTTCTAATTAATTCTACCTCTCTTTAAAAGAATAAACAGGAAGAGTTTTGACAAGGGCAATCCTGTTTGGAAGGCACAGAGTCACTTGGAGAATTTCTGTAAAAGGAGTTCTACTCACATAATCTGGTCAGGATAATTTGGGATTCAGGTGCAGGGTTGCAACTTTTAATAACACCCCTGGTTCCTGGAAGGATACCTCAGGGTGCAAAGCTTTAAGAGAGGCCAATTTCACTTTCTGTCTCTGTCTCTCTGTCTCTGTCTCTCTCTTTTACATAGTTGATGGCTCTATCTTCCAACCCTGCTCTGAGCTCCTGTTATCCATTATATACTTAAATATGCTTTGTCTATGACTCATAGCCTGGTGAAATTCATGAGGTCTGCATTTACATTTCAAGTCTTCTCTTAAATGAATTTATTCAGATAGATTCCTATAATACCATTAGTAGGCCAAAGGGCAGGAACATATTTATAGCTTCCACCTTTTGTTGCCATATTGCTTTCTTCTAGTGTTAAGAAATTTATATTTAAATCATCAGATTAAAAGAACCAATGTTTACCACAATGCCACCAGTACTGTGGATTCAAATTTATTTTGACTTTGTTTTGCTAATTTAGTCGGTGTAAAATGGTATCTCAAGGTGGATTTAATTTGTCCTTTTTTGCATCTGATGAAGATTAGTGTTTCCTCATATTGATTTTCTTTTTATGAGTTTCCTAGAGTTACTGTTAAACGTTTATATCTCTTTGTGTTTAGGGCAGGGCTTACTGTTTTTTAATCTTGATTATGAAAGCAACTAATAGCAAAAATCAGTGTGTCATCTCTAAAGAGGGCCCTCACATGAGCTCTCCAGTAAGGCAGCTGGAAACTGAGAACCAGATCAGAGCTCAAGAATTTAAAACAGCTTTCTCACCTCATCCTATGAATATTGGAAAGTGGACAATTACAGAGCAGAGGTAGCTTCCCATCTGCTGCATCGTAGACTATTGAGTGACACCCCTGAGCCCCATTCACTAGCTGATCCTCCAGTTGGGATCATGGAGAAAAGCACCTCTTGACCTTGACACTAAGTCCCTTTGGATGAACAACAACCCCCTATTGAGAAATTGCTACTTTTGAAAACTTTCACCATAGCATTCGCAAGAGGTTTTTGTACATTCTGTAGATTAAGGCAAGTCCTAAACACTGCCCAATTTTAATGCATATGAATACCAAGTGACAGAGTTCCTGGGGAGACCAATAGGTTTCTCTGAGGGTCACATGAACATCTTACTATTATAATGTAGAAGGGGAATTTTATTTTAAGTTCATGCAGAAAGTCACAGGGCCAAAAACCAATCCCATGTCAGTCTGGCAAGCAAGGCCCATACTCACTCTTCTACCTGAGCAGGTGCCAAAGGGTTACTTTTAGAAATGAACTACCCTCAATTTCCTACAAAAACATGTTAGAGGAAAGAGAGAGGCTTTGCTCAGGCTTAGTTACGGTTAATGAAGAAAACATTAATCACTTGAAGTGCTATTTGGAGCTCATGAAACTGAAATGAAGCACAATATGAAATGTTCATTTATTTCTGAGGGATTTACTTTGTTACATTCAATCACTCAATCCTCTTTCCCTTGAAGTTTGAAGGGTGAAGAACACTTATTTTTTAACAGGAAATTTGTCTCTGAATGATACAAATAGCAGCTTCCCTCTCTTGAGGATGCAATGGCTGGGGGCTCTTTAGTGGAAGCAGGATATCCATCATCTTCCCTGTATACCAGGGCAAGAGTTCTTTGAAGAATGATCAACAGCTATGCTTCCTATAAGAACTGTAACACATTGTGGCCTCTATAAGTCTCTACCTTCTGCCAGAGAAGCATCTGCCGAGACTTAAAGATTAGCTGTACCACTTACCACTTAAACTATATGGCTGTTAAGTAGTCATAAATTTCTCGAACTTTGGCTACTGTATCTCTAAGTTCGATGAAATCTCAATTACCCTGTAGTAATTATATGGAGGCAGTGTAAAGTGTGGGCGCTTCATCTCTCACTGGCCCTCCAGTGAAAGGCAAGAGCTGCAGTGGGTGTCATAGGCCCAACCAAAAGGAGGCAGATGAACTCATGTCTTATCTTTATCCCTTAGGGAAACCAGAGTAAAAAGGAAGTTGCCAGCGAACTGAAGCACATCCTCCCATCACCACGACTCATTGATCCTGTACCACAAGTTGTGAACAGCCTTCTTCTCATCACAGCATCCCCAATGTGTCTCCAGTCTATTGTTTGTTATTCTTGCAACTGACCCTCAAATACCCTTCCTAGAGAAGAGCTAAACGAAAGATGTGGAGCACCTCTTCTTTCTGTCTCCTGCTGTGGTCTCAGAGACACAGAGGGACTTTTCTCTGTCATCAGGCATCCTTGGGCAACTGAAATCACAGGGATAATTTGAGCCCCTCCCCTGACTCATCTTCTCTCCTATTCTCCAAGAAAACATTAAAAAATTAGAGAGAGAAAGAGAAGAGAAGAGAAGAGAAGAGAAGAGAAGAGAAGAGAAGAGAAGAGAAGAGAAGAGAAGAGGAGGGGAGGGGAGGGGAGGGGAGGGGAGGAGACTGGATAAGTAAAACTGGATAACAAAATGAAGTCACTGGATAGAGTCTCAGCCTCCAAGTGTTCTATGAACACACTATGAATTCTTCTCCATATGGTCTTCCTTACATTTTTTATAGGGAAAACTGCTTCCTCTGAAATGTTTAGAACCTTAATGTGCTGGTTAATTAAATGCTTTATTTAACAGGAAGACACCAGACATCACATGCATGGAATTCTAGTTTTCAGCATCAGAATGTGGCAAAGGTTTTACAAACCGAATTTTAATCAAACATAATTTAATATTTATCTGATAGTTGTAAAAGAATAGCAGGTTTTTGTATTGCCTCCAAGGCATGATAAAAAAATAAAAAAAAAAAAAACCAACCATTTTCCCAGACTTACAAGGACAAATATGTGGATTACTAGAATTACAGAAGGTTTCTCATTTAGATAGTGAAAATGACAGAGGCTATCCTCATAGTTCAACAGATCTGGACTAAACCCTGACTTTAGACGTAGGAGCAGACAACACTCAGCCAAAATAATCTAATCCTTAGATATTTTTTAATCTGTAAATTTGATATAATAGCTTTGCTCTAAGGTGGTAATCAGATAATCATTGCAAAGCCCTTAGCACAAGCCTGCCTGCCTCAGAGTACAGACTTAATCAAGTCAACTCTATTTTCTCCCGTCTCTCCTTTCAATTCTACTTCAGCTCCAGGAAAAACAAATATGCAGAGGGCCAGCCAGGGAAAATGACAGAAGCCCCAGCTGCTCTCATGGAGAAGACCTTTATGGAGCAGGTGTTGGATGGTTATGCATAGAGGAAGGCAGAGAAGCTATGTGGGAGGTGACCTGCAGTGCTGCAGTACACACTCTGTAAGACCACGTCCTGGCCTTCCTGTGGTCAGGGACACAGGCTGATTACAGCGGCCAATTGAGGATGCTGACATTACTTAGCAGGAAGACGTTGCAAGCCCGTGTTTAAGTAATGGTTCTTTAGAGTTTCTTCTTATACTTGCAAGGAACCTTTAGCATTGCGGTTCAAATCCTACACCTGGGCCCCAAATAGCCTTACTGCAGTGAGTTCTGGGAAGGCCTGGGAAGCTCTTGCCTGTGCTTTATGGTGCGATTCCAGACAGATGTGAGTCTTTTCTGTCCTCAGTCACTGCTAGCATTAGAAAGCAACACTGCTAGAGGTGTCACCTCAACTGTTGAGTCTACTATTAAGTCAGCTAATTATTTTCAAATGATAGTAAAGGCCCTACTTTATTTCCTGACCCATTCTTTATCTCACTCTTAATGTTTTTCAACATCATTTAAGTTAAGAGGTGGCAGACCTTGACTTAGATCAGTGGGATCTCTAGGGATAACGCCCCCCCCCACCCCCCGCCCCCTGTGCCTTGGTCTCAGCATATTGGGTTTTATTCCGGATATTTTGTTTTTCTACGGGACACCTCTCCAGGGAACACTTGGGAATCAAAAAAATTGTCCTGAAATGTAGACAGGAAAGTCCAAAGGGGTTTCCGTGATCTGCAGAATACTGGTGAGCAGGTGTAGGTACATGACAGGCAGGGCAGAGCACAGCCCCTATTTCCTCCTGAAGCTGTGCAGTGAAGGTCAGCCAAGCAGGGGACTTCTCAAAGGAGGGAGAGTGCTATCCCTTTGAAAGAGGCTCCCAAGATGACCAATGCTTCCAGTTCCATGAAGTTGGTCAGGTTGTAGAATGGTGGTGGGTAAGAAGATATTGCTTTCATTCTCCTGGAAGGGTGGAGGTGGAAGAACAGAGGAAACCAGACTTTACCGTGCTGGGTATGAGGCATCTGCTGGCATGCAAGTTGGGGATGAAGCATAAAGGTCTTCCAAAGGACCTCAGGATGGGTGTGTTTACAGTCAACCCCCAACACCGGGCATAACACAATGGCTAGATGCATGCATGTAGATTTGCAACTCATTGCTCCAGGTTCTCTTTTGCCTTTCCCCATATCAATAGCAGATCTCACATCTCTGTTTCATCACACTGATTTGAGAGGGAAACTACTGAACTTGCAGCGTGGTGGAGAGATGAAATGAGACAACATAATTTATCTTTTCCTTTCCCCCACAACTTCTTTGGGTCAAATGTTTCCATAAATTGTGGACAGCATCCTAGGGATACTCTACCTCCCTTGTTTCCCAATTAAAAAAATAAAATCTCTGGTTTTATTCATAGGGAACCTAAAGTTTGACTAACCAATGACAGTTACTAGTCTGCCTTAAAGGGAATAATGGCCAATGAGATGAAAGTTATTGAGGGAGACTTTCTGGAGGGCATCCTTCAAAGCTTAGCTTTTCCACCCAGGAACAAGGACTTGAGCTCAGACACAGCTGACATAAGCCTGGTGCCAGTGACTCTTGCTGACTGAACAACAGGAACAATAAAAATAGAGGCAATTAACACTCACAAACATTTGCAGGATGGCTGTCAACATACTCGAAGCCTTTAGTGATCTATTTAACCCTCAAAATAATCCAACAGCATTTTCCCCTGCCATTTACTAGTTAGCAACCCAAAGCCCAGGATGCATTAATACATGTAGACAGTAATGCATGAGCAGTTGAGTGAATGTATGAGTTAAAGGAATTTAAGGAATTCAAAAAGAATTGGGTGTATCAGGTGGTAAGTAAGTATATTACTTTCCTATTACTGCTCTAGTGACCACCGTCATGACAGCTTTAAGCATCATGCATTTGTCATCATACAGTTCTATAGGTTAGAAACCCAATCTGGATCTCACCAGCCTAAAATGAAGGTGAATTGCTGCTGTATCCTTCCTGGTAGCTCAAAAGGAGAACCTGTTTCTTTCCCTGTCTTGCTGAGAGACTACTCACTTTCCTTGGTTTAAGCTCCTTCCTCTGCCTTCAAAGCCAGGAACATTAAGCCGTCTTTCTCATGTAATGCCCTTCCGTTTCTGTTTCCTGTTCTTTTAAGGACCTTCTGATTATTTTTTTTTTTTTTAGCCCATTTGAACACCACCACTACCACCACCACCACCACCACCACTACCACCATCATCGAAATCATCATTTTGAAGTGTGCATATGCATGTGAGGGTGTGTGTGTGTGTGTGTGTGTGTGTGTGTGTGTGTGAATGTGAGTGTGAGTGTGTATGGGGGGTAGAGAGAACAACCTCAAGTGTCCGGCCTCCCTTTCTTCCTTGTCTGAAATAAACTCTGTTATTGTTCACTGTGTGCCTACCAGACTAGCCAGCCTCCAATCTCCTAGTGTCTCTATCTCCCATTTCCCCATGGAAACACACCAGGACCACAGACGCATGAGCATCTCATGAGGTACTGGGGATCTGAACTCTGGTTGTCCGGCTTTACCCACTGAGCCATCTCCTCAGCCCTGGCCTCCCCAGGTAACACAGAATGATCTTCCTCAAGGACTGTTGATCAATAGCCTTAGGTGCCCACCCACAACTGTAATTCCCCATTGCCACATGGGGGTCTCACAATCATGGATTCCAGGGACTCCAGTGAAGACATCCTTGGGGGCCAATCTGCTCACCAAAGTGTGTTTCTGCAAGAGCTTCCCTGCCATTCCTAGGGACTTTTTTTTTTTCAAGAGGGGCAGCTGTAGCCTGGCCCTAACTCCATGGCAGCATGTCAGAGCTATGATTCAGGATCATAGGAACACGAGCCCACTTGGCTCATCTTCCTGGCATGACCTAGTGGGTGCAGCTGTGGTCACACTGTGTCGTGCTGCCATCCTTCTGACTCACACTTGCAGTCAGCAGTTTGAGGGAAGAACAGAAATGACGCTGGCTAGTCACATCCAGTGATATGCCTTTAGGATTCTGGAGGATTCTTAAACATCTACCTAATGCCACTTGGCCAGGACGAGTCATTTCTGAAAAGTTTAGAAGAATCAGTGGCACACAAACTTCATGTTCAAGTTTTATATTTTGTGTCTGAACCAATTGCAAATTAAGCTACTGATGGACTGAGATGGAGGGTGACTAGCACCAGGTGGCCCACCCACTCTGTGACAAAGAAGGAGGTGGAAACTGGGATTATCTAACCAGCTGATGCCGAGCCAGCCTGATGGTTTACTGATGACCCCCATACCCCCATGGCAGGGCCATCTACAGTCCAGTGTTTCTCATGTTAGAACCTCTTTGTGCCCTTTCCTGCACCTTGAGCCCCTTCTCTCTGTTCAAACCCATGCTGCCTCTATGGACCAATCTCCCACCACTCCAGCAGAGTAGGCCCATACAAACTTCCTGTCTTCTCCATTGTCTGTCTCAGCACTTCCATGGTGATTGCTGGCTCTGTTATGTCCACAATGAGTCTCTCTCACTTGACTTAGGTAAACAAACAAACAAGCAAACACCTCTGACCACAGTTGTCCTCTACTTATTATTCACCCACTTCTCCCCCTGTTGATGCCGTAATGTCTTCCCCACAGTGGACAATCTCTAAAGCTTTGCTGCTGCTTTGGCTACTTTAAGTTGACCCTACCCCACAAGCAATCTCTTTCAACCATTTCCCAGTTGTGCAAGAACCCCCAAGGCAAATCAGTAACTTAGTATCCCTTGATATATTCGTGATTTTCTAAATTCATATTTTAGGTCCTACTTTGTCTCTGTTTAATTCTCTGATAAGGAAAGAAATGCCACCATCCGTGTCAATTAAAGTGCAGAAGACAGATTACTTGGTCCTTGAGCTACTCTTGGTGTATCCACCAGTTGAATTACTCTGGGTAATACCAAAAAATTCACATTTTTTGAAACTGAGAGGCTCTGTCCCCAGCAGGCTTTGTCCACTACCAACCCAAGGAGCAGATGGATGTTTTATGCCCAGCTGAGCATTGCTAAACACTAGTGTTTGAACAGAAGCATCCGCAGGTCACATCTCAGAGATAAACAGATAATTATGTTAGTCCCTTCTGACTTGAACCACTTTCTTGCCCAACACACTGGAAATAAACATTGCTCCTTTCTCGGGTCTTGCAGGGTAGATGGGGGTTTCCATGCCCAATGGAACTTTCTGGAAAACAAGTCTATGTCCCCATTTTGGGGATGAAAACACTGGGGACTGATAGGACAAATTTTCCAGAAGTGTTGAGGGGAGTGGCATCAGAAACTACGTCCCTGCAGTCTCAGGGAAGATAAATGAAGAGGGCAAGATGGCTATGTTGTAGAGAGAACTTTTCTGAGGATCTTTGTCTGTCTTTGCATGTACTTGATCTTGGAACACTTGCCTTAGAAGCTTCTGTGTATCAGGAACTTTCCTAGATAGATCCGCATTTCATTTGCTCTTCTCCACTGCCTCATTCATAACAAATTCCCCCTCCCCGCGTTTTTTTTTCAGCCAACAAATCTCATAGTTAAGGGACTGGAATTCCTTGCTTGAGGCTCTTTCATAAAAGTGGAAGGAAACCCAAATTGGAAAGCAATGGACTCACTCATTGCGATGTGCTCTTCAGCAAATATCTATTTCAGAATGACCTTGTGCCAGGCACTGTGCCCATTAAGAAGCTGGGCCACTGGGAAAAGTCAGCATCCCTGAAGAGCTGGCTTTAATGGAATGTCCCAGCCAGACAGGACATGCTGAGTCTCTGGGGCTGAGTCCAAGGAGGAATCTGTGCCCTGGAAAAATCGCTTTCATTTTGGCATTTCCCTGTTTCCTGGGGTGAAGGTAATTATGGGATCACTAAACATGGTTTTACAAGACCTTCTCTTTCTCCCAAGTCTGGGAAGGATGCCCTAGAACCACAGGCTTTCTCCCTGCCCATCTCCTTCAGACATTTTTCTCTTTTTCTTCTTCATTATTTCCTCAATCAGATATGGCTTTCCACTTCTTCTTGTCTATGACATTTCAGTTTCTCCTTTAAGATCACTTCATTACACCTCTCAGTGGGGCTTCTTCTGTTCCCAGGTCATAGTGTATATGTCTCCCTCCTCTGTACACCAGAAGCTGCTTTCTACTGTCTGCCAATGGACCCTCACAAAACCAGCAAAATGTAGAGTAGTTTGCTGGGGCTCAGGCCACTACTGGGAACATAAATTCAATAGTTGAATAATTGTGTGAAACAAAAGTATATTCTGCATGGAAGAGCTGGCCATGACTACGGTGGGGCTGTTTTCTGTCTGTCATTCTTGCTGCTGCTGCTGCTGCTGCTGCTTCTGCCTCCTCCTCCTCCTCCTCCTCCTCCTCCTCCTCCTCCTCCTCCTCCTCCTCCTCCTCCTCCTCCTCCTTCCTCCTCCCGCCTCCTCCTCCTCTCCTCCTTCTGGTCTGGAGTAGACCAAATACCTTTCTTTGTATTTTGTTTGTTTTAATAAAAAAAAACTTGTTTACCTTTATATAATCCCACTTTTAGAGAGGGATATATTTTGACCACTGCTTCTTGAACCACACAGCAAGGTAGAGTGTCATAAGTCATGATATGTGCTTCCTCAATGGACTCCAATGATCTATTGGTTCAGCATGGTCACAGAAGGGTACACAGTCTCTCAGCTAGGTAGGGAGAGTATCTCATCCCTGAGACAAGCATGGCTTTGGTGATAGCAATGGTTACCAGGGCATATTGCCTACCCTTGTCATGTAACCTTCTCTATAAGTGACATCTACTTGGACTTCTGGTTTGGCAAGATGACTTCTGGAAGCTAGGTATGATCATTCTATTTTTTTTCTAGGCATAGAAATCAAAGTTATTGGTGGTCATTTTATTCTGCCCAGAGATGATATGTAACTGGGATATAAAATAAGGCCCTGGTATTGCAAGACAAGGCTACCAGAGACTACCACATGGATATCATGAGAGCCAAAAAACAGCCTTTATTGCCAGCCAACAGCTACCCAGGAAACTTATCCAAATCATGCAGCCCCAAGCTTTACAGCTTTTTGTCTTTGATGCATTGACACTATATCTTGATTGTCACACTTCAGTTAGCAAGAAGCAGAACTATAGGTGCCAAAAAACAAAGTTTGTACATTTAGGGATGTTCCTGGAACTATGGACTAGGTCTTTGATGGATTAGAACTTTGTTACAGTTTGACAGGTGTTGGGGCCTACATGCTGGATTTTAAGGTCATAACGCTAGCTCTAACATGGCATCGGTTATGCTAAGTTTTAGAGGCCTGTTACATTGATTGATAGCTCCCAATACTTGTTTGATCTTCATGGCTAATTGCAATGAATTAATAAATATTGGTGTTCAGTCCTGTTTTTATTGTACACAGCTCCTAGTCTCCAAAATCATGGGGATCTCTTTTATGTATTAAGGAGATGACTGCTGGCCAAGAACTCCCACATAGTTTCCCCATAAGGAAACTAGCACCAATCACTAGGCATAGGGAACAAAGTCTGACCTGATCATTAATGGCTAATAATTTAACCAATCCTCAGAGCAAAACAATCAAAACTATCCAGAACAAGCTGGCTTCCACAATCACACCTTCTTTGGAGCTCACAGCCCCAAGATCACCAGGTACCTGACTTGACCAATAGACTCATTTTGGATTTCTGATGGCTGCAGCTACTAGCCTACCACCTGCATCAGCCAGTCTAGTTGACTTTAACACCATGACTGCATAAAGTTGGGGAACCTGACTCCAGCTTCTGACACCCCTCCATCTCCACCCCCTTCTGCCTAAGATCCCATTAGTGTCTGAAATACTGTCATGATCCAGTCTGAGCCACGGCCAGCCACAATTAATTAATTAATCAGTTATACTCTATCAGCAAGTGCAGACTAGGAATGTTAAATAAACAAATTAAAGGCCATGTTTCACTAAAGCTCAGCCCAATGAAATAATAATGAGGCAAAGTTAACTGCTCTGAACAGAAGGCAGAATATTGTAATGGAATATACTAGAGCAGTAATATCCTAGCAATATGCCAAGAGGCTGCAACCACCAAGGAGACTCTCTGTCACTATACCTCTGCACAGAAGTGATAGGAACTCAGCAAATCCCATCTGAAAGAGCCTGGCTTTGTAGCTAGGTAAAACTGTACCCAAAACTTATTTGCTGTTTATCACAAAGCATCCAACCCATCTCTTCTACTTACCAGAAAGTCCTCAACCACCTTGAGCCTATAAAAAGGAAGAGGAAAGGGAGAAGGAGGTGGAGGAAGAAGAGGAGGAGGGGGGAGGAGGGGGAGGGGGGAGGTGGAAAGCATTCATTTTGTCAGTGTCCGTAGATGATTTTTTCAGGCACACTAATGGGGGCTCAGCCTGTATCCGCTCAGATTGCATCATGGCAGGCAGCTTTAATCTAGGTAGATCATTGTGCTTAGAAGGTGTCATCCCTGGAATTAGTCTTTTCATAGTGATGGGTTCAAAACTCTTGCTCTTCACCCACTGTAGTTTGAATATGGTTTGTTCCCACCAACACTTGGGCTCAAGATTGGTCTTTGAAGTGGCGTTGGAGCCTAGTAGAAATTGTTTGGTTGTCCTTGTGAAAGGATCCAGGTTTTTCTCTTCTTATGAGTTCTAGCTCTTGCACAGCTGAGCTAATAACCTGAAAGTAAGTTGTTCTAAAGCAAGGCTGCCCCACCCTGTTGCCTTTGCACATGATCTGCTTGTCTTTCTGCTTTCCACCAAGAGTTAAAACCACAACAAATCTCAGTAGATGCTGCTGCTCGACCATGGCCTACTCAGACTCTAGAACATGAGTCAATATAAACTTGAGCCCAGTTAACTTATAATGATAAATAGTACAATAATTAATAATTTGGGGTTCTGTAATAACAAGGTAAAACAGATTAAAACATCACTTTTGGATGGGGGAACATTTAAGTCTCTCAGAGGCCCCACTGGGACACAACCACTAGCCCAGAGCATTGTTCATACATAGGTGTGCTGTTCTCTTCCTCTCTTTGTTATCTCATTTCTTTATTTCTCAATGTGGCATCTCTGATCACATCCCAAAGCAGCCTCTTGCATTCAAATTCAGCTCACAAAAGCATTCAGCCTAAAGAACAGCCCTGAGACAATATCTACAAGTTGCGGTGGGATGTTCAGTCCTTTCCCTTCTTAGCTACTGTTTTGTCACAGGTCATAGTAAACAACAGACTACTCTTCTCCCAGGACTGGAGACGGATCTAACCCATTGGTTATAGGAAATTGCCTTTGAGACCAGTGATCCACTTGACAAGTACTCGCAGCAAGCCCCTGTGTGCCAGGACTGTCTGAGGATGGTGGATGCAGCTGTAAGCAGTGCAGATAGAAGCCACAGTGACTGATACAACTAGAGCATGATGTATGGACAAGGGAAGCAGTGTTGCAGCATAGGAATAGATGGGAGCTCTGGCTTCAGACCTGAAATGTTCCTTGCTATTTGCAGGCCTCAAGGCCAGGGACCTCTACCCTGACCATCCCTTTATTCAGCTTCAAAGTGAAGATATGGGAACCCCAGTGAAAAATAAAATAATTGAGAACTCTGAATTTACTGAAAAGCTCAGTCCTCGTCCTTTGGGAAACTTGGCACTCATTCAGGAATCAGTCTCTGGCCAGTTCTAGAGGTTTGCTAAATTATTGGGTTCTTTTAAAGCTTTTTATTATTATTATTGTTGTTGTTGTTATTATTATTATCATCATCATCATCATTTAATTTGGATAAACATCTGTAGCCAACACAGAATTCTTGTCTCTATTTTCTTCTTCTTGGACCTCCTTCTTCTAGATCTTAAGTCATCATCTCAGGTGGGTGTCCTTAACACTTATATGGAATAGCGGCATCTTAATTCTCTCCCCATCATGCCGTTCTGTGGGAACTGATAACATTTCCCTGAGGGCTACACAGGGAACCCAAAGCAATGTAGTTTATCAGAAATATGTAAACAGTGCTTCTGAAGGCCAAGGAAAAGAATTCAGAGAAACATTCTATAGCTTGGTAGAGAAGGATGAGAACAAGATGATGAGACCTATTTCACAAATCCCTTCTGATTTTGAAGAACCAAAAGGAGAATCCTAGTCATGTTTAGACAAAAGAAATGGTAATTACCTCAGGATAATGCTTCCAGCGAGGACCTGTCTCTATAGGATGAGTTTTCCCTGCCAGCTACAGGTGAAGAATTTAAGGGAGAGATGATGGCTAGTTCATTATATCTTGGCAGAGATAGTCCTGGCCAAGAATATCAATGTACCCACCTGCCCAATAAACACAAGGACATGCACACATATGTACACATATGCAGGTGCTGAGAGAGAGAAAGAGGGGGGTACCCTGATTTGTATTATTCTACAGGTATCTCTTATATTTTCTTAGTTCCTCTGAACAGCAACACTCTCCACAAAGCCATGTAATGGTTGGAAAATGGTGTTAGATGACTTTCAGGGTCCTCTGGGTTTCTGCTACTTTTGTGGATATCTTCACAGTCAGGCAGAGGATCTTCACAGTTCTTCACAAAGGACAACTAGTAAAGATAGTGTTATCTTGCATTATACCTTGTACCAGGTTCTGTCTTGCATGCTCTATAGGCAGTCATGCAGGGGTCAGCCAACAGAGGACATCAGCTTCTTCCAAAAGGTTTCACTGGAACAGCTAGGTATTTATTTATGCATAGTCTATGAATGACTTAAAGCCACAATAGCAGAATTTAGAAATTGAAACCAAGGTTCTTTAACCTGCATAGCCTGAAGTATTTCTTGCTTGACTTTTTGTAGGGTAAAAAAAAAAAAAACAAAAACAAAAAACTGCTGACTCGTGAATATGAATTAATACATCTTATCTTTTTACAGAAATCTTGTGGCACGAGGATCATTGTGATATATATATATATATATGAACAGGAAAGTTTGGTATTTGACCTAAGAGGATACATTTTTGCAAGTATCAAAGCTGTGCCCCAAACCTAGGCTCTAGCAAGTACTGGACTGTGGGCATCCAGCTATGACTTCTTCTGAAAGTGGATCAGAAATGACACCCAGAGAGTTAATTTGCTATGGGTTGGAAGCCCCAGCCTTCAGAAGAACAGGCTTAGGAGCCATTGATTGGGAAGACTGCCTTACGCAATGCTCCAGAGAAGAAGCAAGGATGAGGATCTGCAAATGGTGTTCAGAACCAAGAGTTGTCATGTTTCTTCCCACCTCATCCTCGTGGCTGCAGGTTGTTATTGCATCTGTTGGATTTATTATGTAGCATCATGTAGATCAAATTATTACCTGAAGTTATGGAAACAAATAAAACTGTTTTTCCTCTTTTATACAATAGCTTTATAATGTTTTTTTCAATTATATTTTTAATGAGTCAGGCTGCCCTTGATATGTAGCCAAAGAGGACCCTATTTCTCCTACTTCTAAGTCCCTTGTTCAGGATTAGAGGAGTGGGACACCACAAGTCATTCATATGGAGCTCGGGATTGAACCCAGGGTTGTATCTGTGCAGGTCAAGCACTCTTCCAAACGATCTGTAGCCCTAGCCCACACTCTCATCGTTTTGAAGATAATGAGAAGTCTCTGCCTCCTACAGGCTGAAAAATGAAAGGGACAAATGTATCCTAGACTTATAACACAGTAGTATACACTAGCAGCTGAGAAGTTGAACTCTCTTAGAGAAACTCATTCTCTGAAGTGCTCTCACTGTGCTGTGGACGCATCCTGGGCACATCCATGTGTTGCTGTTATTACTCGTAGGACAGATCTTTTCCAGCTGCACTCACTCAAGTCTGGATGTGCTTTGTCATCACACAGAAGTCTCAGGGGCCCCTAGCTGATCTGATTACCAGGTCAGAGGTACAACTCAGGGTCCTCCAGGACCAGCATAGCATGAGAACTTGGCTTTGTCTGGTTTCTGTTGCAAACCAGATTTTTGGAAAACTAAAGCTGTCTGAAAACCCTGATTTACCCAGAGGCCAACTTTGTATCTGAGGTATCCTCCAGTCAAAGGAATATGGAGTTTCCAGAGTCAGGCAAGCTTCAGATGAGAAATATCCTCCAAAAAACAATCATAAGTGAACAAGTTGATCACACAGGTATTAATTAGCAAAATGAAAACTTAGAATTAAATGGACTGGAATTGGAAACCTGGTGACAGAATTTCAACAAGATTTTTTTTTACATAACTGATTAGATAAAGCTTGAAGCTACAGCATGAAGCTTAAAGTTAAGTCAAGAAGTAAAATTCATGTTTGATAGACCCTAAGATAGATCTCTATCTTTAGAAAAAAAAACCTCTCAATATCTTCTGTCCCAAGGTCAGGTAAGAGAAAAGGGATGTGATGATGCTTCACACACCTGTATCCCAGGGTGGCCGAGGGACAACTTCTGTGCCTAGAACATGGCTTGTTTTAAGTAAATATTTAGTTGGGATAAGTTAATAACTTTTGCTGAGTTTTCAGCTTCATATGAGAGAAAATTGGCACACATAAATTGTAACCAAATAGAGGAGCAAAAAACAAAACAAAACAAAAAACTTGAGGACATTTGGGGAAGTCAGCAGAAAGCAAGCATGTAAAGAGGGAAAGAGACAGGAGAATAGAAAGGAGGGAAGGAGAGAAGAAGTCGGGAGAAAAAGAGGGAGAGAGAGAACAGGAAACAGTAAGTGATTAGCTTTTGAGAAGTAGGGTGTCTTGGTGATAGAGGGTGAATATGGTCAGACTGCAGTATTTAAAAATTGGGAATAGTAGGTGTGATGAATGTGCTATGCATACGAGTTGAAATAGCACAATGAAACCATTTTGAATTATTAATATGTTTTAATATTTTGACATGTTTAGGTTTATTTTTATTTTCTGTATGTGTACCATCACTGTCCCTGGTACCCAAGGATGTCAGAAGAGGGTATCAGATGCTGTGAAACTGAAGTCACAGAGGGATGTGTCTGGATCCCATGACACACTTCTACAGAAGTAGTGCTCTTAACCACTAAGTGATCTCTCAAGCCCGTACAATAATGCATTTTTAAGACTGGAGAGACAAGGCAAGCCTGGTAGAAGAGTGATAAATGTGTGTGGGGTCAGATACATGACAGACTAGCCAACTGTACTAGCCTGACTTTTCAGCGATAAATGGGAAAACTGACAAAGTAAGCCATGTGGGTACATTTTTCCTCACAAGGATAACCAACAGCATCCTAGCACTGGGTGTGGTTGATGTTGATGGTGATTTTTATGTCCAAGGTAGGGTTGAAATGAGCAGATCAGCAGTGAGTGTCTTCTCTGTGCCTAGCAAGCCTACAGTGCCTGTGGACTTACTTCTCTTACAAGGAAATGTGAGCTGGGATGATGAGTTTGGGAGAGCCAGGAAGCTGTGTAAGACCCAAGAGCATGTCTTAGCCAAGATGACAGCCCAAACAAGGGGAGCTTTATCAACACTCAGCAAGGAGAACAAACAGAGCCAGACAACTGGTGTGAGGCAGGAGACACTCTACTTTTAGTCTGTATGAGCGATTCCTATGTATCTATGGAGAGCAAAGTTTTAGGGAGTAAGAGAATGTATTCGTTTCTTTAGTTTAGGGTTGCGCAACATATCCTGAGATGACTCCCCTCAACCTGGGTACAGGAAGGCTTCCTGTTCATTTGCATGAGATGGCGGTCTTCACCCAGCGAAGAGCCTGAGCCAGTGGAATTCAGGTGTTCTGAACGGAGTCCAGAAGATCATCAGAACACCAAATGGTTCAGCTACAAGTCATGGAGGTCAAAATCCTTGGAAAAGGCTGAACCCACCTTTCATAGTGGTGGTGGGACTTCAGGGAGGCCAAGAGTTCAACACACTAAGGATCTGCAGAGAAGAGTACAAAGCCACCACACGAGTAAGTTCATGTTGCCATGCCTACCTTGCCATGCCTACCGTGTTTTTTTCCCCAGTCACAGATTTTTCTCCAGAAGCCGCATGCAGTAGCTGCTGCTCACTACAGCCAAGGCAGTTCTCTCATTAGTTCTCCTTATGCATCCTGGAGATTTGTTCATGCAGACATGCTGGTAACAGAAATGAGCCTCCAATGGGTCTTCTCAAAGCTGTCTGTTCTTAGCCACCTAGATGATTCCGGAAAACCAATATTTACAACACTGCCTTGTGTTCCTATCAGTAGGCTTCTTTATTCTCTTTAAGCCTTGTGGTATTTGTTTCCCTTGTTAACTTCAATGAGGTCACAATTGATGACAGGGAAATCAAGGCAGGTAAGGGAGAGTGAGAATACTGCCCAGCGTCCCTCAGTTGTGATTTAAATTAGATCTGCCTGTAAAGGGCTGGCAATGCAGCCTTGTGACTGAAAATTACTGAGGGATAGCATCCCATGCTTTCTCTGCCATGAAGAACAGGAGGTGAGGGACTTGCTGGTTTGTAGTCATTTACTGCAGCAGCAGTAGAGGTTGATATACTTGGGTTATGAAATCTTGAACATATCGGTAGTCTCTTAGACCCACAGCATTGGTAGGCAGCTCATCTGTTGGCCTGGGTCTGAAGCCACAGGAAACTGGGTGACCTATGACTTTAGTCACAATAAGTAATCCATCTTATTGTGAAAACGTCTCTCCCGATGCTTATAAACATTAAGAGGTTGGGAGAAGAGAGACAAAGAGAAACAGAGGCACTGAAGAAAAGCTCTATTAGCTCACCAAGAAGGCTCTTCTTTCATCTGTCCTTGTGTCTATCCTTTACTTTTGCCTGGGTAGAAATGAACTCCACCTGGTCTTGATAAACATTTAAAAGAGTTACCTTCTGACCCCTCCTTTTGAAGCCAATATACTTTACTAAATTCTCCTTTCTAGTCTCTTGCTATTTTGCATATTGTATTTGTTTGAGTTTCCATACAAAGCACAACAGACACAGTAATTAAACAGATATTTATGATCACACACACACACACACACACACACACACACACAAAAGTATCAAGAAGCCAAATGAAATGTCAGCAGGGTTGGTTTCTCTAATGACAGCAAGGGAGAGAGTCATTGTTTTAGTGTTTCTGGTGCCATAATAAGATGTCACAAAATAGGTGGCTTATAGGAACAATAGAAATTACTGTTTCACAGTTCTATACACTAGAAAATCTAAAATCAAGGTGCTGCCTACTTTTGCATAGTCCAGCAAAGACCTGTTTTCTGCTTTATAAGCCATGTCTTTTTTTTTTAATCATATTTTCACAAGGCAGAAGGGCAAACTAGAGACTGGTAGATGGATAAACACTTCAAATGCAAACCATGCTTTGGACAAGGCTCTGTTTTAGTCTTCATTATGTAAATTGATGGTTTTCATTTTCTTTTCTTTTCTTTTTTAATTAGGTATTTTCCTCGTTTACATTTCCAACGCTATCCCAAAAGTCCCCCATACCCACCTCCCAATCCCCTACCCACCCACTCCCCCTTTTTGGTCCTGGCATTCCCCTGTACTGGGGCATATAAAGTTTGCAAGTCCAAAGGGCCTCTCTTTCCAGTGATGGCTGACTAGGCCATCTTTTGATACATATGCAGCTAGAGACAAGAGCTCCGGGGTACTGGTTAGTTCATATTGTTGTTCCACCTATAGGGTTGCAGTTCCCTTTAGCTCCTTGGGTACTTTCTCTAGCTCCTCCATTGGGGGCCCTGTGATCCATCCAATAGCTGACTGTGAGCATCCACTTCTGTGTTTGCTAGGCCCCGGCATAGTCTCACAAGAGACAGCTATAACTGTGTCCTTTCAGCAAAATCTTGCTAGTGTATGCAATGGTGTCAGCATTTGGAAGCTGATTATGGGATGAATCCCTGGATATGGCAATCACTAGATGGTCCATGGCCTCTAAAGTTCCATATGCTAAAGACTCTGTCAACACCCTATGGACTCTTGGGAGATATTAGAACGTTCAGGAGGTAGGGTGTAGCAGAAGGAAGTTGAGTGACAGGCATATGCCTTTAAAAATGATATTAGAACTCTGAACCTTTCCTCTTTTTCACTCTCTGACTACCGTGAGGTAGACAGCTATGTGACGGCACACATTCTGTGGCTCAGCCCTACCACACACGTTTAACTCAAAAGCTTTTTTTGTAAACAAGAGCTAAATAAAGACAATGATAGATCAAGAGGCAGAGCAAGCAACCAGTTGACAGGGAGTGAGCATAAGGAAACTCAGAGAAGAGAAAGATAGGCCTTTGAGTTGAGGGTATTTAAGATAGCATGGAGAAGGAGAAGGATCTTTCTCCTTCTAGGATGGTGGTAGAGTAGGAAGATCAGCTGGATGCTTTCTCTGCCTCTATGAGCTAACAAGGTTCACCCCAGCATCTGGCTCCTGATTCTTCACTGGTAAAATAGAATGGCTGGGATTTTTGTTTGTAAAACAGCAAGATTCTATCCCATCGAATACCCAACCCAATGGAGCCAAATAACTAGAAATTAACATTTGTGAAACTTTGACAAAAAAATAAGCCTTTCCCCCTTTTAAGTTGGCCATCTCAAGTATTGTGTCCCCAAGGCAGAAAGCTGAGCAGCATATTTAAGAATAAAAGTAGTGTTTCTTCGAATGTCAGCCAAATGGTGTATTGGCTCTTGTGAAATTGTCTAGCAAAATTCTGGACACTAGGTAACTAACTGTTCAGTAAATGCTTATTTTTTAAAAACTGCAGTGCCTCCAGAATGTTCAACTTGTCATTGTGACATCGTGCAAAGGGAACATGGCAACTACTTGGTGCTCTCACAGCAAAGATGTCATTCCAAAAATGGTGGATCTCTTATATTTTTCTAACTAAAGAGACATTTAAAGATCCCCAACTCCAACTCTCTGCAGTTTTTATTGCTGCTATGACAACTTACCAAAACTTTAGTGCCATAAAAACAACACAATTCTATTAGCTTACAGCCTGAAAAGATACAAGTGTAATATTGACTTTTCTTGTCCAAAGCAGAAGCCTGATCATTTCAGCAGTGGAACCTGAACTGCCATCTTCCATTCAATACATGGGTGCTCTTAGAACCTCAGATCATCAACGTAACTTCCCAGGGTATTAGAATCCTAGGTGTTGGAAGTATGAGGTAGACAGAGGCATCAATCCAGAAAGTAATGTTTCCAAGGTCAGAAACCAATAGCCCAATCTCTGTGCTGAGTCCATTTCATAGCTAGTGCTTTTCTGCACAACAAGGTTCCATGCAAGGGCAGTTGCCATGACAACCTCTAAGATGCCCATCATATAGCTTTCAATACCAGGGCTCACTGATGCACGTAGCTCCTTATTCTATCTCTAGCATTTCTGAGATGAGCTGCAGCCATTCTGGGAATGAGAGTCTACCCTAAGGTGACTTTGAACAACAGCATCCCTGTTGGAGGAGGCAGATCTGGCTATGGAACACAACTCTCTTAATCAGCATTGATCACCATACAGATCCATGCTGTGCCCAGTGAAGCTTTGATCTGGTACAAAGTTGTAGTTTCATGGGTATCCACATGGAGGAAGCTATTTACATGAACTTGGATTCCCACTTAAATGAAATTTCCTAGTTTCCTACAAGCAGACCTTTTTACATTCTGTCCTCCTAGAATGCCTGCCTTTTCTTCTCCTTGTCTGTTCCTTACTCTTAGCATCTTTTTCTTGTATGGTTTCACCAAGCCTTTGGGGATATATGGCCCCACTTTTGTGACCTTTGGAACAATGCATATCTTTTTCCTAGATGATCTCTCTCTATCTGCTTCCCATCCCTAGTCATCTGAGTGTACATACCACACTGTCCCCTGTTCCAGTGTCCCCAGAATTCTAGCCAGGGTCTGATGCACAGTTGACACTTAAGAAAAGTTTGACTAATAAATCAGAGGATCAATGGCTGGAACAAGGGAAATGGTAAGATGTAGAAGTCTTGTTATAAACATTGTATACTCTCTCATTTATGGAGCTAAATGAGGTAAGTCAAATAGGCATTTCTCCAAAGCAGACTTGCTAAGTTCAGAAAGCACATGGAAAGTTTCTCAACCTAGGGAATGCAGATCAGATCGTGACAAGACACTTCATAACACAGAAGAAAAGAAAAGTCATCTCAAGGGTTAAAGTTAGGGTCACCATTGACCTATTACTACTTCTGGACATATGTCTCAAGAATTGAGAGCAGGTGTTCAAATAGGTATTTGTGGATCCGTGTTCATAGCAACCCAAATGACACTGACAAAATACTGGATGAACAAAACGACGTCTATGCAGCCAAGAAGGTATGAATCAGTCTTTAAAGAGTAATTTCTCTCATCCATGCTACAATGTGGATTAACTTTGGAGTAAAATGAGACTACATCTAAAAAGACAAAGGCTGTATGAGTTCTCCAACTAAGTGTAAGAACAGAATTCACAGAGGCAGGTAACAGAGCAGCAGTTACTAGAACTGTGAACAGTTCCCATTCAGTGGGTGCAGATTTTCAGCTGAGAAGAAGAAAGGGGTTGGAAGAGAACAATAATGGTTGCATAACAAGATGGCTGTATTTAAGACCACTGAGCGTTAAAAATCTCTTTTTAAGTAGTTAAAATGTTCATGTTTATGTCTGTACATCTTATTCTAATTTAAACTCTTCTGAGATGATAAATACAATGTGGCCTTCCTTGAGGTGATGTCTATGCCCAGTGCTGTAGGCATGATGAGCTTTATTGGCAAACATGGAACCTGAGGCATTGTACACAAGACCATGTACCAAAGCTAGTCATCGATTAAACTCTGGACTGGACCCTGATCTTCTGGTTCCAAACTTAAAAGACTCCATTTTGATGACATCAGGGTGGATGATGACAGCATTCTGCCTAATTCCCAAGGAAGTCTTTGGGGCAATATCAGCGTATCATCTTCAAAGGAAAGGAGTCTAGTGAGAAAATCTCTCTCTCTCTCTCTCTCTCTCTCTCTCTCTCTCTCTCTCTCTCTCTCTCTCTCTCTCCCTCTCTCTCTCTCTCTCTCTCTTCCCACCCTCAGCCAGGAAATTTCCATGTGATCAGACCAAGGATGGGTTCCCAATTTGCATTTAGCAAGACAAATAAGATATTCCTTTTCCTAAATATTAAACGTTGATGAAGCAGGGAAATCATTCATTCAGAGCACCATGCATTAGCAACCAGAGGCAGAAAAAGTCCATAGAGAATGTCCTTTGGAGGCAGCCTTCCAATCTGTAGAACTTTCCTCCAACTCAGGGACCAATGGCAAGTTAGATGGATGCCCCAACGGACATCTTCAGTGGGCTGGTGAATGAGGTGACTTTCCAGAAGCACAAGCCCAGGAGGTTCCACTCCTGCCTCTGTGATTGCAGCCTGCTCTGAGCCAGCTGGGAGACCTGAGATTCAGCAACATCTGGCTGTGCAGCCGTGCACGGTGGGCAACAAGTAACCAGTCTTGCTCACATGCACAGTCATGATGAGTGGGGAAAACAAATCCCTGTTGCTGCCGGCTTCTTAGGAAAGGGAGAAGTCCCTCCTGCCTCCCCCCACAGAGTCACAGCAATGTCTGGAAGAATGAGAAATCAGAGCTGCAGAAAAGGAAACGTGTAATGTCAGCAGGGAAGCCGTATAGGGATCCATCGGTGGGAAGCGCATCACCCTGAGCCCATCCTCCTGGATGAATTCACTAAATCTTCAAGGATGTCCGACAGCCCTGTTTGTTGTGCCCCATGAAACCATGCCCATCTTTTTATCACAGTTCTCTCTACCTGTTTCCCTCCATCCACCTGAGTGTACCTTCCATACCTCCCCCATCCCCAAATCCCCAGCACACTATCAGTGATATACGCTTACTGTTCCAGTGTTGGACTGTGAACGGGGCATTTGCAGACATCTGCCTACCGAATGTTAGTTAGCCTTAAGCTTTACATGAATGAAGGAGCTCATGTAAGGTCACAAAATTGGAGAGGCGTAGAAAAGGAAGGGAATTCAGGTCTTCTAAACGTGCAAGAATCCCCTCTTATTTTAGAGGCCAGGCTTTGGCATCTAATTGAATGTCAGCTGCGGCATTTGCTAACCATATGAGTTGGAGGATTTTTCTCTGTGGTTTTTGTATCCTTCTTGTTCTACAAATGGACAAAGTTCATCAGCATTTCTGAGTGGTTGCTAGGATGCAAGGTGGTAGTGATCCTGGAGGTGGAAGAAGGAGACATCTATATAAAGGATCCAGACTATAGGTCAGGTTTGGCTGATAAAAGGACTGTTATAAGCACAAAGTTCTGGTGTTTATAGGCACATGCATCTGACTCTGAATCCTTGCCTGTGTTGTATGATTTTTCTGTGGAAGACGTGAAGAAGCCTCTGGTGATCCCCCATGTAAACTCTGATGCCAGATCAAAGAAGCAGTGCCAGCCAAATAAGACCTACTGAGCGACTAAGCTTACTGTGGTTGCCTACAAGGGGTCACGCAAAGGCAGCTGGATCATCAAAATGCCCACCACAGGGCGGATGACGACTCATGAAAGCTGTGTCCACTTGAGTTTCCCGTAGCTTGCAGGTTTGCAGGCCCCTTCATGAAAGGTTCTCTTCTCTCTCAGGCATCACGTATTACGCATGCAACTCTGGGAAAACCCCTTGTGAATCTTCTAAGATTCGAAAACGTCCGGAATCTCCCGAGCTCCTGTCTTCCTGCCAAGAGAGAATGTTTCCATTTGCAGGAGGTGGCTGCACAAGAAAAGAGCCTTTCTGTTGTTGAAAACTCTCTCTGCTTCTTGCTCTGTGTAATCTCCATGACACACATTCCCTTTTTATCTACAAAGAGCAGACATGAAGTCAGATTTCAAGTCTTCCAGCAGGCGGTGTGGTGTCCAAAGAGATTCACGGACTCTTGGTGTATCCCGTGGACTCAGGGAGAAAAAGGCACAGCACCTCTGGGAAACCTGGCCCTGAGCAGGTGTGTGGCACAAATGGTATGAAAGTGAAAGTAAATGGATAGTTGGCATATGGCTGTATTTTTATGGAGACAGGTGGCTGGGCTGTTGGGTCTCCATTTACCAAACCTTTTAAGGGGAAGTTCTGGAACGGAGGCCAGAGCCTAATTGGGATTTCATTGGATGCATCCAGTCTCTTTTGGCTGTCTCCCTCTGCTGACATAGTCACAGAAGCCAAGTTCCCAGGTCCTGTAAGCTTAAGCAAAGACAGGTCAATGGCTGTCTTCTCAATTATTCAACTATAGTTGTCCAGGAATGGTCATTTTCCTTCTTGAAAGTAAGTTTTCCATAGATTCTCCATACTTGCCAGTTTATCTGGAAAGCTTCAAGTTTACCTATAGTCCCTTCCCAATTGGACAGGAGTTCTGACAGAAGCCAGAGTTGTGGGGTCCCCTGGAATGACCTTGGATAAGGGATGACACTTAGAAGGATACCTTTGAAGAGAGATGACACTTCTGGGTTAGGTATAAAAGCATAATTTCTTCAGTTTCATGGTCCCTGGCACTCTGAACATGAGAGGCAGGCTTCTTGACTGAAAGTACTCAAGTCCAGAAGAAGTCGTGATGATTAAGGGAAACTTCTTAGCAGCGTAACAGAGGGCCAGTTACATGGAAAGATAGGGGTTTACCAAGTCACACATGCACACACAATTGGGTACAAAAAATAATCCAATACTCTGAAAAATGGTAGGAACAGAGGGGGGGCATGTTGTTGGGCAGAACCCCATAGGTGCTCTAGTAGACATTATGAGTTGGAGGAGGCAAGGCTATGTTAGTCAGGTCCCTGTATTTCACTGTCAAGCTTGAACTGCTGTTTTGTTTTGCCCTTGTTCATGAAACGGGCTCTTGCTACAGCATACAGGCCTGCCTCAAACTAGCAACCTCTACGTGTACTTCGTGGGTACTTGGATAACAGGTAGATGCCACTCCACACCTGTTCTTGGGTTTTGTTCAAAATTAATAACTACCTAAATATATTGGAGGCCAATCATGACATGACTGGCCTCTGCCAGCCTGACAAGACCTTTGGTTTATCGTCAGGGCAAGAAGTCCAGAGAAAGCAATAGAGGGACCAGCATTGCTATGGAGTACAAGTCTTCCCCATGCAAATGTGCCCTGTGCTGTTAATGCCTTATTATCCTTATGTAGATAAATGTTCCCTGATCAAATGATCTAAAATATCTCACCTTACAGCCTATCACACAGTTTCACACTATTTCTCTCTACTCAAGGGAACTCTATCTCTCATGCTCTTTCCTAAAGAATGTATTCCAGCCGTGCATTCATCAGCCTCCTTGACTAGTCCTTTAGTTCCTTTAAGTCTGTTCATGGACCTCCATCCTGTAGGTCAAAGTATGTACCCCGCCCACCTGTATCTTGTTCCTGACTTGACATCTCCAAGTCATTTCCATTGCTCATCTTCTCTCTTACAAATTCTAGGCTCATGTCATGTGGTATCCCAGTTGATTAGCCGGCTTATTCTCCTAGTCAGTAGCAATACTGTGTACCAGCTGCATACCCTATCCCTCTGCACTAAAATGGCTAATTTATACTAACAGTGTTGATGAACAGTTATCAGTCCACTGTTAAATGTTACCAGCTAGAGGACAATAAGACAACCTCATGGTCCCTTGCTTTATTTACAGGACCTACTGCATAAATATCTGCTTTATTTTTTTTATGAGACAGGGTCTTACTATGTGCCCTGGCTGCCCTGGAACTCACTATGCAGATCAGGCTGGCCTTGAACTCATGGATGTCTGCCTGCCTTGGCTTCTGAGTGTATAATAGATTTTTAATAAGTGACTGTCTATGAATGCTGTATGTCCTCTTATGTGGACAGAAGGATGAGAACACACATGGAAGCCTGAGCAGAATCAAAGCCCTTAGGGATGCAGGACAATAGTGATGCTTAAGATAAATCCAGTCTGAGACAATGAAAACTGGCCCTCTAAGCATTTAGGTGAGCAGTTCTCAACTTATAGGTGATGGAGGCCAAGAGAGAAGAGGCTAGGTGACTGTCAGCTCAGCTACGTGCCACCTAGTTCATTCCGTACGTTGGGCAAATAATCCTTGGAAAACAGAGCCACTAAGACCAAAAGGTGACAAGACAATTAAAGACAAAAGTACCACCCACTAGTGATAGTTGGCCTGGCGATCTCACCAATGTTGTTGTCAGATCCAGAGAGAGCAAGTAGTCATGATGAGGGTCCCTGATGGAAAGTGACAGAGATCTGAAGTAAGGATTTGAAAGACAGCCACCAGAGAGTGCAAGTTCCCAGCAGTTACAGATCTTGAGGGCAGCTGACAGAGTGAAAATAAATTACACATTGGCAGGGGCCTGAGAGGCTCCAGCCACACAGAGAGAGAAAAGAACAAAGGAACCATTTTTTAAGAGCAAGAAGATCCTGTCAAGGGGGTGGGAGAGCTCCAGAGGTGGATGCCCATCTTGGGATTCTGGGTCCTATTTCTTATAGGCTCCCGAGCCTCTGGACTCCCTCTACTGACTAGTTGGTACTGCCTGGAATATCTTCCCTTAGATAGGTTCTTTCCTTGCAACCTTTTGGTGGACATTGGGGTGGGTGGGGTGACATGAACCCCTCCTTTTGCTTCAATAAGGTGCAACCCTTCTTAAAGGAACCTATCTGTATTTTTCAGGTTGGCCTACGTTCCATGACCTCCCCTCTTGTCCCCTTAAATTCCACCCTTAGTTTCACAAGATCTACAAGTTGACTTTTCAACTTGGCTTTTGAAAAAGGCCTTCTGATTCCAAAATTCCTAAACTAACCCTTTGTTCTGCTCTTCTAAGTCACCTCATACACACACACACACACACACACACACACACACACACACACAATAAGCCACCTTCTCCCCACACTGAACCCTCAGGCTTTCCCCCCACTCTATCATCTTCATTAAGACTCCCTTCATCTCTGAGGAAAATGAGAAGACTCAACAGATAAAGGAACTTACTGTGAAGACTGAGTTACATCCTGGAGCCTGACAAAGTAGAAGGAGAGAATTGACTCTTATCTCCACACATGTGCCTTGGCACACATGCACACATAATAAATAAATGTAATTTTATATGAAATCTATCTTCTAATAAGCTTAATTAAATAACATATACTGATACTAAATTTTGAGGGACATAAAAAATGCACAAGTCTATAGTTATTACTGTGACTTATAAACTAGGCAAGATCCCCGCTCTCCGGGATGGATCCATAGGCCTTAGACTTCTGCATTAAAAATGAGATAGACCAATATGCATCCTGCATCTTGGGTTTCTAGGAGACAAAAACTAGAGGCTTCAAATGAGTGCTTAAGAGCCTGGAGGTAGAATATTGACGAATGAAATATGGCCCCTTTCTTTTCAGTATGTTCCAAAACAGCCCCCTAATGAGCTATGACTCTAACAGGTAAATGAAGATTTAGCAGAAACAAGAAGGAAGAGAAGGATGGAAAGTAGGTACGTGATTGAACGGAAGGGCATTTGGCAGCAGTTAGGCAGTTTCAAGTTCAGGATCAGACATCATGCTTATTCTCGTCTCTGATTGCCAAGATGTTATTTTGCTGCTGGATGCAACCATTGTGGAGAGAAACAAAAGTCAGTTCACCTGCATTTGTCACCAGAGTATATTGTGTCTGCAACATAAAAGCGGGAGAAATAAAAGATGTCTCTTCTTGAATTTTAATTTTGAGAATGTGGAACCAATTTCTGGGCCTTGCAGATGCAGTGAGCCAAACCAGTATGCGGAAGGCTTAGTGCTTGACACAGGCTATTTCTATGACATTAAAACACAGCTTGGCTGCCCAGAAACAGTCACATGCTGGCCACACTCCCTCCCACATTGATAATCACAAACAGCAGATCATTATCCTATCTTATTTGTGAACCTATGAGTTATATATTTAAACAGAGCCATCCGAAAAGCTCCTAATGTCTCAGATAAGATATTTTCCCCCATTCACACCAAATTGGGGGTGGGGGGCTTTATAGCTAGCTTTGGGAAAATGCTTCTCCTACATAAGTCTTTATTTGCTATGGTATCCAGGGAGATCTCTTAGTACATCCCCATTATTAAAACTAGATAGCCTATCAAATGAGTTTGCTGTAGTACAACAAAGGAAAAGATAGTCCTTTCTTTAACCTTGCCCTCCTGGAAAAGCACACACTACTACAGAATAAGACTGCCCCTGAGGCTGAAATGATAAGAAAGGGGCAGGCATACACAGCGAAAGTGTTTTTCTTAGTTTTGTCTGGGAAGAAAAAAGTCTCAGAAGAAAGAATCCAGACTCAAGTCAGTGTGAACTCAGTCTGAATTTGAATCTTCGAGTTGTCTCTAGCTTTCCTTGTAGAACAGTGAGTCCAAGATGTTGCCACCCATACTTTAGGGGTGAGAATCGTTACCCCTCTGGCACAAAGCAGGATAGGCAGAAAAGAAGGAAGAGAGTCTTGTGCAGGAACCTGGTCAGTGGTCAAGATCTTGAAGCAAAGGTTCATTGGTCATAGGCAAGGTAGCTTTTAGGGTTTAATTTTTGATCATCTATTATTTAAACCTCTATCTCCTCTGTGTCCTTAAAGGGATCTCCCTTCATGACACAGAGATGTAGTCTCAGTATTCACAGTCAAACACCAAGATCCCCTCCTTTCCTGTGTCACAGGTAAACTATGTCACTGGGGCTCTGCCAGTGAGTGTCCCTGCACACAACTGAGCAGGGGATAGTGACATGAAAACTGGCAGTGGGTAGAAGTGACAGTGTGTGCAACAAACTAAGCTCCTGGTGTCCATGGCAGCAGAGGGGTCCTAGCACCCAGGGTCTGATGGCACCCACTACTTCCCCATTCCTGCCTCTACTTGGGATTGTGTTTCCTTCCTTTTGTCTTTCCTGGCTTTCTTTATCTACCTGTGAAGTATTTTCAATAGACCATATTGACCATAATGTAATAAGCCCAAGGCACACAACTGCACAGCTTCATAAGACATCTTGGTATTCTCTCTTATCTTTACTTATGATTTCTATTTTAAAAATGTATTACTGATAATTTTGAAGCCTCTATATCTCTCTCCCCTTAATTCCTTTACTTTTATCCTTTTCAGAACAACTTTCTGTCTTAAACATTCTATTATGTCCGGATGTTTTAAATATCTGAAACTTAACAAATGCATGCATGTATGTGTCTATAAAAATAAACACTGTACAGAAGAGATGGGTGTCTTCTGCTTTAGATAATCTGGAGAACAGATATAATGAAGCGTTGAAAAGTCCTGTTACAAATATCAGTGCAAACCACAGCTCTGGCTTTAAAGAGAAAAAGAAAGAGTTTATTCTGAGCTAAATCTGAATGAATCTCGCCTAGAACCCTGGATTTGTGTTGCCCTGACTAATATGGCCTAGCATGGAAGCAGCTACACACACTGTTACCGTCACAGACAGTATATGAAAGAGGTCATACATGAAGAGGGAAACATCATGTTGGTAGGGCATAGCAAAGCCAGGAAATCTCTTCTGTAGAAACTTATGCTATCTGTCGATATTCTTAGCTAAGCTAATGAACTCCAAAGGTCTTACCAAAATAGCTCTAAGTATGTTGGGCCAGACAAGAACAATAGGCACTAAATGAATTTTAAGGGAATTAAAAATAGATTGAGGTTCATTTTTACTCTGGATCGACAACATTCCGACCTCCCCACAATCCAACTTCTCACCAGCCAGTCAGCCTTGCAGAGTCTTCAGTGTAGGTGGAGCTTTTCCTAGGAAGTTCAGTCCACCCAAAGCATTTACCACAAAACAAAATCAAAACTCTCCCGCCACCCGCATCAACAATCTCTGTTTTAAAAGAGGGGAAGTCATAGTGGCTAAAAGTGAAATAAAATCAGCAAACAAGAGTGGGGACAATACTTATATACAGGTATACAGTGTCCTTGAAAACCACAAATAAAAGGAAGAAAAAGACCCTGAGAAAGCAAAAGTTAGAAGAGAAAAAGGAGGGAAAAAGAAGTGTGGGAGTAGGAGTTGGGGAGGGGGAGGAGAAGGACAGGAGGAGGAGGAGGAGAGGAGGAGAGGGGACAGAGCAAATGAGGTTGAGAAAGAGAGAAGGGGAAATTAAGAGAATGGGAAGTGAGGAGTAGAAAAAGAGAGGGGAGGAAGAATGGGATGGCAGGAGGCTGAATAAATGGAGTGGGGAAGGAAGAGGAGTGGAGAAAATGGAGGGTGAGAAGGAGGAGGAAGGAAGAAGGGGAGGAGATGGAAAAAAAGGAAGGCAAGGAGAAAAGGTGAAAGAGATGAAGCAGGAAGAAGAAGAAAGGAAAACGAGGAGGGGAGGAGGAGTAGAGAAAGAGGAGAGGGCGAAGGAAACAGGAGGGGAAAAAGAAATGGGGATGGAAAGGGGGAAAGGAGATAAGAACTGGTGACCTTGATCAGACAGAAGATGGATAACTCCACTGAAAGTAGAGCACCTTCAGGACTGCACCTTCAATAACAGACTGAGTCAGGAAACAACCACTCTGGCAAAGACCTTTGGAAAGTATTTATTTTAGGCTGCAGGGATGGGGGTGAGGTGGGGAGAAAATCACTAGTCCTTCCTCCCTCTGCTGAGTGTGTCTTCCTGGGGAAGTCCTGACTACTTTCCCTATTGAATGTAAAGGTGGACTCTGGAAGTGCTCCATCTCAGAGATGCATACACTCCAAAGCCAAGAGATGGTGCCTGAGTTTAGCACCTGCCTCTGGGTACCCTGAAGAAGAGAATGCAAAACTTTCTGTTGAAAAGAAAAGTTACTTCCAATGAGGCTCCTTAGTTATAAAATTAAGAAATGAAAACTGAGGAAAAAAAAACAGTAAAAATCTAATGGATTATGATTAGGAAAGAAGAAACACTGGGGAAGAAAGCTTGGGAAATTTTGCAGATATAGCCAACCCTTTCCACATTAAAGCAAAATGATCAAAATGGAATAAATATATGCACATATAAGACAGACAATATTGAAAGAAATGGGAAATAGGAAGTTGAAAACATTTTGGAAAATAACAAAAGATAAAGAAAACAAACAGGCAGGTGTTTAATTGAACTAAGTAGAAATTCTAGGATTTAAAATTTACAATTATTGAAATTTAAAACTCAAGGACTTGTATATGGCAGCTAAATGAACACACCTGAAGGTAATAAGAATACAGTATGAACATAAAGACAATTTATGGTTCTATTTCCTACATTTTAATTATCATATAAATTATATCATACCACATATATCCTCAGCAACTTGCTTCTCTGCTGTTAAGTGGTATTTGGGGAGATTTATTGCACAGTACATAACAATTTTCTGCCATATACCTTTCTCTTGGTATTTAGGTAGGTACCAACTTTGCTACCATAAATGATGCTGTGATCTCCATTCTTGCGGGTGTCTCCTTATTCTAGGTCCATATACCTAGAAGTACAACTACAAGCTTAAAATATAACATCTAAGTGTTCCCAAACAGCTCTCAAATATGACTATACCAACTTATATTAGAAGTAACAGTGCAAAAGGTTTCACACATCCTTCATCCTCGCCAATGTTTGCCACTGATAGTAATAACTGTGAGATGTTGTCTGCTGGGCATCTTCTCCTGCAGTGGTTGATGGTTTATGAATCTGTTTTCATGAACACTGGGATAGAGATTCCCCACGCTGACTCACACCCAGTTTTCCTTTTCTTTATTACAAGTCAGGTTTACATTACTCACTTCTGACACTCACCCCACCATCCCTGCACTGCTAGCCAAAAGTTGTGGATCTAGTCTTGACTAATATGTTGTGTAGACAGCAAAGAAATCTTCAAGGGCTCATTCATTCCTTGTGCTACATGTTTTTATAAAGAACTGGAGAATTTAAAGACAATCCTTCTGAACTGACCCTTATGGTTTGAGAGTTGACTCCCCAATATGATTCTGTTTTAAGATATTAATGACTCATTTCCTGTAGTAAAGGAGAGCACTGGTAGCCCATGGTATGATCATCAATGGAGATATACAAAATATGTTAGATAGTCCTAATCAGCCACTTAGAAATGCAAGGCGCTGGCTGGCTGTGTGTATAATTTCAAACACCCTAGCAAACTGATAGACACAATGAAATTGACTCAGTTGCTTCTAATATTTCTGGACAAAGCAGTTGAAGGAAATGATGAGTTCAGAGATTTGAATTCCCATCCAAGCTCTGAGAATCCTCACTGTCATATATTCAAGAATGCACAAAAAGTGAAAATCGCAGGTGGAGGAATCGCATGCAGACAAAGCACATGGTCTGAGGTGAGGACCAAAGGGTGAGGGAACAGAGACTGGACATGGATCTGAGGGGTGTTAGTAAAGACCGGAGAACCAGAATCAGAGAGCTCCCATCCTCCCCTTTATTACTCTCTAGCCTATTGATTGATTTTCTGATACAGTCTTAGAATTTCTATTGCTTTGTCAAAACACAATGGCTGAAAACCAAATTGAGGAGGAAAGGATTTATTCTGCTTACATTTCCACAACACTGTTCCTCATCAAAGAAGATTGGGAGAGGAACTCAAATAGGGCAGGAACCTGGAGGAGAAGCTGATATAGAGACCATGGAGGGGTGCTACTTACTGGCTTGCTTCTCATGGCACACTAAGCTTTCTTTTTTATAGAACCCAGGACCACCAGCCCATGGATTGAACACACAATGGCCTGGGCCCTCCCAATAGGTCAATAATTAAGAAAATGCCTTATAGTTGGATCTTACAGAAGCATTTTTTTTCAACTAGGTTCTTTTCTTTCAGATAACTCTAGATTGTATGTCAAATTGACATAAGACTAGCCAGCACAAATATTTGAATAAAATAAGTTACATAAAATCTTCAGATTGTCATGTTTGTTTGTTTTCTGATGAAGATGTGGGGTCAGAGAATAAAGGATGTAGTGTTAGGTAGTGTGGTCTTCAGCTGAGGCCATCTTAGTTCCAGATTGGCAATCTGTTCCATGGAAATCCTTAGATCTTTTAGGAGAAAAAGAATAAAATCTTTTTGCTCAACTATCATTCTTATAAATTAATGTAATGCTGTGAAGAACATGCTTAGTATAAAGAAATGGAAATTAGCAATAAAAATCATTTATATATTGCAGACCCACGAACATCAACTATGGCTATCATTCTAGCAGATTTATTTTCAGATAAAGAATGTAATTTTTAGGGATATGAAACACTGTCAGCAAACCTAGAACCACGGGCAACAGCAGACAAGAACCAAGAGTCCATCCTGCCTCTTATGTGTTACCGTACCCATGTTCGTCAATGCCCCAGTCCACAGCCACTGAGCCCTTTACTCCACTGTACATTTTTAAAATATTGACATGGAATGCATTAAAAAGAAGTGTGTGTGTGTGTGTGTGTGTGTGTGTGTGTGTGCGTGTGTGTAACATGACTTGGCTTCCCAGAATGTAGGCTAGTGCCAGTGTGAAGAAAAGACCCAGACAGCAAGAGACATGTTTATAAACAGAATGTGGGAGGTCCTTTACCTAGGGCAGTGCCCTCATAATCTACTCCCCAACTCTCAGCTCTGAACCTTTGAGAAGATCATCCATGGCTGAGTCCTCCAAGCCCAGCCCAACCCAGCCCAGCCTGTGCTCAAGGATAGCAGAAAAGGTCTGCAGCTGCTGGCTTCCTTGTGGGAAGAAAGCCAGGTGTGCAGCTGTGGCCTCCAGGAAGTCTCTGTAGACCAGAAGGAAGAGGAGTGTGGGCACGTTTATTGATTTAGGAAGAAAACAGTGAATCTTAACCTGGCAAGGACTACATCATCAGCCTTTTTCCTAACCCAAGGTCAGTGTTCAATAAATCTTGTGGATTTTTTGTTTTTGTTTTTGTTTTTTTGACTCAGTAATGAACTAGAAGTATGTTAGTTCATATCTGCCTGGCCTCAGATGGATGAGGACTAACTTTACCCCATGTGATTTCATTTAGAAAGGAACTAATGATGAAAAGCAGTTGATCACATGACCTTGTACAAATCTCTACTCTCTCTACATCTCAATTTCCATCAGTGTTACAGGAGAGAACTAGGTTCCTTTCTGCACTCGTGTCAAGGATTCAACACAATCACTATTTTCTTACTATCCAAGGTTGACCCTTGTCTATTCCATGTGACTACCAACCAGATATCCCACATATGCGATTTTCAAAATTAGAGTAAGAATTTCCACTTCACACTAGAGTAACAAGGGACAGCAAACAAAGGCTGTTGTTGGAAATAAATCGAGTTCATGTGAGCTTGGAACCATGTTTCTCTTTAAGGAGAAGGCTGAATTTAATGTGATAGTAACCTGTGGTTGGGCATCTATTGTGGCTCCAATACCTTCAATGTACTTATAGTGTACTGCATCACTATATGGGTTTCTAGAAGACTCACTCTAAAGTCTTCTAAAGACTTCCTCAGAGAAGAAAGCTGGGCTGGGCTGTGCAGATCTTACATCCTCTGATGGTTTGTGTCTGCTTGGCCCAGGGAGTGGCACTATTGAGAGGTGTGGCCTTGTTGGAGAAGGTGTGTCATTGTGGGTGTGGGCTTTAATGTCCTAGTCCTAGCTGCCTGGAAGCCAGTATTTTGCTAGGAGCCTTCAAATGGAGAGGATGTAGAAATCTCAGCTCCTCCTGCACCAAGCCTGCCTGGATGTTGCCATGTTCCTGCCTTGATGATAATGGACTGAACCTCTGAACCTTCTTATAAGCGTTTTCTTGGTCATGGTGTCTGTTCACAGCAGTAAAACCCTAACTAAGACACATCAAGACGACAAGCAGCCATGGTCTCCAGGAAAACACAGTGGGAGTCATATCTGTCATTTAAATTTTTCTATCTACTTACATGTTCTCCCTAACTACAAAATAACCAGATGAAATTAATATCAATATATCCTATTAGCCCAACCAAAGTATTAAGACTTCAACATACAGTAAACATCAAAAACAATCAAGATATTCTTTCCCTTATCTATTCTCTCATAAGTTATAGATGCTGGCACAGAGAGATTTTATAATTACAGATTATCTCAATTCTAGCAACAGACTTCTGTTGGGGATTCCTGGTTTATCTTTAGACCTCATTTATTGTTCAGACTCTTGATTCAGTGAATTAGAACCCAAGAAACCAGACCCATTGGGAATGTATAGTCAATTCTGGTCACCAGTCCCAACCTCCCTTCCTGCCCTCAGCACCCCACTGTTCATTCTACTCAGCCAGAACTCCTATAGATCATCACCTCTTCTTGCACGCGCCCAACTGGCCAGGAAGAACGACGCTGCAACAGGATCCTTCTGCACACGTTTACTCAGTCCTGTTTCTTCTTGTTTATATCTCCCTTGTTTATATCTCCCCCAAACCCTGGGCCTCTCACTCTTTTATACTCTCAGTTCCCATCCACGCACAGCAGGCCACGCCACTTCACCAGGCACGCAGCTTCAGCTAATCAGGGCAGCAGGGGCATATCTCCATCAAAATGGATTCACCAGTATCCTGGTACACCTGCGCAGCTCTCAAGATGTTTGTGGCTTATATGAGGAAGTCAGGTGCAAGTCATACGACTTAGCTGCAGTCCCTGGCACCTTCTTGGGATTGCCGCCACACCCGCTCCTCACAACCTCTAAGCACTGCCTTCTTCCTCTGCTGTATCTTCTGTCATTCCTGGGTCTCTGCCCATGGGTGTTAATTACCATTCTCCTGTGGGTATTATTCATCCAGACCTCAGAACACTGAGTTCCTGTTTGCCTCCTTGATGTTTTATTTCTTTTCTTTTCTTTTTCTTTCTTTTTTTTTTTCATCTAAACTTGATGAAACCAGCACCTGTACAGCTCTTCCATCTCTCAAAGGAGCAACATTTGAAGTCCTTACCGGGAGATTATGTGCCCCTGACCCAGAGCAGAAACCCCACAAAAACCTGTGACTCAGGTCCAGCCCTTTTCTTATTTCATGGAAATTGTTTTCTAGATAGCTAAATGCCTTGCCCAGAAGAACAGAGATATTGGTAACTCATCTTTCCGGCATGGTGAAGGGTGGATAGGGAACACTTCAGTGTCAATTTAGACAGTTACCTTCCTGCCAGTGTTAATCTCTCCCCTTCACAGAGACTCTTCCTTCACAGCTGACCTAAGTTGCAAGGGCCCTGGCTAATGTGCTGTTTTCTCTCACCATGGTCTCTCTTCATTTTAGTCTTTGTTTCCTCATTGTTTTCAAGTGCGTGGCCTCCTTATTCATTAACTCTTTTTACCAAACATGTATGTATCTAAACACGGACATATGATTTCCTAAGCTAGATCCTACCTCCTAAAGTCTCTGTTCCCTTCCAAATTAATGCCCCCAGCTGGGGACCGAGAAGTCAGCATCCAGGAGAATATGCAGGGTTCTTGTTATCCAAATCCTAAAAGCAGAAGTATAATTTTCTGTGTCTTCCATCCTAAGTCTCACAAGGTCAGAGAACCCTTGTGTTTTCCTTTCTGTGCACTGTGCTCTATCCTCTGCAAGTGCCCCATACATTCCTGATGAATGAATTAAATATCCTATTAATATGTGCTTGCCAGGTAGGTGGAAGACTTTTCCTAAGTCAACCCCCTCTGATAGAAATAGAATGTGAATCATGTCTTTAATTTTAAATCTTCTAGTAGATTCATTTTTAAGAAAGCAAAAAGAAACAGGTGAAACCCTTGTTATTTTATTTTATCAAACCCAATGTGTTCAAAATATAATTAGTTCAACATTAGTCTAAAAATACATGTCATTCTCTGCTTTTGCAATCCAGTGTCTTCAGTAATTATGCCATATTTCAGTTTAGATGGTAAATTTTTATCGGAAATACCTGGTCTATATTTAGGTCTCATAAACTGACAGCTAAAGAACTAAGATTCATGTATTCGAGTTGTTCTAAATGCAGTTATAAAAGTTTTCCAATATCTGAATCAAGTAATGATTTTTAAATTTAAGTTAATTCAAATGAAATAAAATAAAAGATTCAGTACCCCGACTCCAGTCTCCACTGTCACATTCCTGGGGGTGCTGTAGCTCAAGGGTGGGGTGGTGTCAGTCAAGGTGGCCCTGCCAAGCTGAATCAAAGCCCTCAATCACTCTAGATGAATTTCACTAATTCACCTCCATACTCGGGGCCCGAATTAGTTACTTTTCCATCACTGGGACCAAAAAACTTGACAGAAAAGATGGCTGCATTTCAGAAGCATAAATCCAATATGACAGGAATAGAACAATCTATATTGTGGTGACCAGGAAGCACAGATAAGAGGAAGGGGCGGTTAGTAAGAGACCTCTAAAACCCACCCCTAATGATTCACTTCCTCCAGCTAAATCCCACCTCTGAAGGTTTCCATACCCTTCCAAAGTAGTACCACCAGCTGGGGACTTAGCACTCAGCACCCAGGAGGGTGCTATGCAGAGTACTTCCTATTCAAAGCATAGCAGGATCAAAGCCAAAGTCTCAACATCAAATGGTCCAAGGTCCGTTCACATCTGCTGCCTGCTCCGCCTTCATCACCCGTCTCTCTGCCTCCCATTAACATCACTGTAGCCACCTCAGCCTCCTCATGGTTGCTCATACTCTTCACCCTCTTCCACCTTAGGATGTTGATTCCCAACCGGCACTCATATCTCTGAGTGGGTATCACCTTGTTTTCTTCTAGTCTCCATTCAAATACTACCCAGAAACACTACATCAAAGCATTCATTTTTGTTATTTTTTTTCTTTTTTTTTTCCATTGTTTATTAGGTATTTAGCTCATTTACATTTCCAATGCTATACCAAAAGTCCCACATACCCACCCACCCCCAATCCCCTACCCACCCACTCCCCCTTTTTGGCCCTGGCGTTCCCCTGTACTGGGGCATATAAAGTTTGCGTGTCCAATGGGCCTCTCTTTCCAGTGATGGCCGACTAGGCCATCTTTTGATACATATGCAGCTAGAGTCAAGAGCTCCGGGGTACTGGTTAGTTCATAATGTTGTTCAGCCTATAGGGTTGCAGTTCCCTTTAGCTCCTTGGGTAATTTCTCTAGCTCCTCCATTGGGAGCCCTGTGATCCATCCATTAGCTGACTGTGGGCATCCACTTCTGTGTTTGCTAGACCCCGGCATAGTCTCACATTTTGTTATTTTTAATTGTGAGTGTGTGTATGTGTGTTTGAGGGGGGTGTTTGCATGGGCACACATGAGTACAGGTGTCCAAGAAGGCCAGGGTTATTGGATCTTCTAGAGCAATCATTACAGATGATTGTGAACTTAAAACTCTCTGTTGTGAACCCCACCGTAGGTCCTCTACAAGAGTAGCAACTGCTCTTAACTGCTAAGCCATTTCTGCAGCTCCCAGCCAGTCTACTATGAATGGACACATCAAGTTCTCCTTCTCTGATCTATCCTGTTCACCAACATCAGTTATCATGGTAATATGCTCTGTAGTTTACTTTCTGAAATGGTCACTATCCCATTTATTCCTCCAATAAAATGTAAACTCTATGAGAGCAAATATTTGTTGTTCACCATTGGAGGGTGAGTCCTAAAGTCCTTAAAGTGCTTGATTTGTTGAATAAATGAGTTAAACGAGGGGTCGCGGGGGGGGGGGAGGCATTGGTATTATGTGGTGATATCATTACCTCCAGGTGCTAAGAAGATGAGCCAGACGAAAAACAAATAGAAAGTAATCAAACTAAAGTGCCAAAAGGTTTTCATCAAACCCGGTGCATACTGCCTTCCAAGGTAGGCTGCTCCTCTTGGACTTTAAAAGAGGGGATTAGAATACTATAAAACAGTCAAAAATATAGATATTCCAAGCACAAGACTATTCAGGCAGCTGAAGAGTGTGAGGTATTCTCGCTGTGTTCAGATTCACGTCTGGATCTTGCCTGCGTCAAATACTCTGTGTCAGGGTGAAGCCTGGGGTCGTTTTGCTTTGATGACATCTGGTCTCTATTCCCCAGCCCTGTCTACCAGACACCCCAAACTACAAATGGTGGTCACACATTCACACTTGTTAGCATGTGTGTAAACATTTTTGCTCTTATAGCAACACTCATGACATTTTAAAATGAAAAATAATAAGGCTGGAAAAAATGGCTCAGGTGGTAAAGACTGGGTGCCTGAGTTCCAGCCCTAGCACTAAAGTTCCAGCCCTAGCACTAACGTGAGAAAAAAGCAAACTGAGATTCTACAGGTTGCCCTCTGAACTCCACATCCACGCTATGGCTCCCATACATAACATGCTATGGCATACATGCACACACATAAATAAATCTAGACTATAAAATAATAAGTGCTAATTACTGCCCATTAACCTTTTTGTATGTGTATATGTTCTTACATGTGTATGTGAATAAGGATGTACAGGTACATATATATATATATTCTGATAAGGGCAGGTAGAGGCCAGAGGTTGACTTTGGGTCTTCCTCGGTCATTTCTCCACCTTAACGTTCTCTTACAGAGTCCTCTCACTGAATCTGGAGCTCACCACATTGCCTAGACTGGCAGGCCATCGAACCTCAGGAGTCCCCCCCTCCCACTCTCCTCCCCCCACACCGAGCACTGGGATTGCAAATCACTACACCCATTTTGTTTTGTTAAATGTGGGTGAGAATTGGGTCCTTGGGTTTTCACAGTAAGCACTTTGCTGACTGACTTCTCTTCCCAACCCTGAATGCTCGCTTTTCAGATGCTCATCGGCAGACCTATGAGTAGCCATATGAATTAAGGATTACTATCCCATTGGACGAATGAGGAGACTAAGACCCAGATACGGTCATAGCATCGCGACATGACAGAGTCAGAATTTATCCATCTGCAATCTGCTTGAGAATAAATAAACTGTTTGGGATGCCTGCTGGAGCTATTAGAAACTCGTCGTCAGAACATCTTCTGGAAAAAAAAAAAAGGAAGACAGAATTAATTCAACAAGCCAAGTTAAAACCCATTCATTTCCCAAATAAATTCACAAGTTCATTTGCAGATATGTAGAATCTTGTAGCAATTACGTTGTCTCGAATTTGCTTAATGAAATGACAACTCAGCAAAGCAGCCACAGAGCTCCGAGGGCCTTTTATTAACATTTTCCTCTCTATAAATCCACCCGCGAGTCAAGTAAATGATAACAAATCATTAGTGGGAAAGCACCTTCCTAAAACTGTGTATCTTGGTCTTGACCTTGAGATCCATACAGTCTGGCATAAATGCATTGCCTTAGCTTCCCCTCCCATCAGGTGTGACAATCTGGGAGAGACTAATTCAGCCCAGACGCTATGTTGACAATCATTTGTTTTCAAGCTACACACATATTTCATATTCTCAATGTGCGATCGACCTGCTTAAGTACTGCCATTAATATTCACAATGCGGCTGTGACAGAGATGCATATTGAGAGGCCTACCGGCATTTCAGGTTTCCCAAGGAGAAAGAACTAGCTGTTGTTCACTGGAAGCTGCATGGGAAAACACAAAGCCCAAACCCCTTCAAATAAACTGAGCTGAGATTAGAAAGTTTATTGTAACAATAGACACACAATTCAAAGGCAGACAAGGTAGCCGGGCCTTAACCAGGCTGAAAAGAGACACCTAAAAGAGCTTTAGAATACAGGCCACTACATCCCCTCATCTTTGCTGCCTCGCCAATAATGCCTAGGCTTTTGCCTTCCTCCCTCTCCCTCCCTACAGCTTCTCTGGTTCCATCTGCTCACACACAGAAAGACCACCAGAGCTCTGCAGTTTACTTACTTTCTTTAAAATCACCTTCTGACAACTGTGAAGTCCAGATCCTCCAAGAATAAGGCTAACTGTTATAGGTTTGCTCACAGAAACTGTCGTGGTCTCAGGAGCCAGCTTTGCTGGGGATAGCTGCAGGGGAAAAGGTCAGAAAGGGAGCCACTGATGGATCCTGAATGAATGCATGGACTCCTAAGAAAGTATCATCCCCAGGAGTGCTTGCCCTGTGGCAATCCTTCATTCTAATGACAATGATACTTAGAAAAGCTGCTGTTTCCCGGTGAGGGTTGTATCTCCTCTTAGGGATTGGATCAGTGGCTCAGGTGTTGGGAGCTTTTTCTCAGCCACTGACAATGTTTCTGGGGTTTTTGGGAACCATAGTGTGAGTCCACACTAAAGGAAAGGCCTAGGAACAGGTCCTTAAGAGTGCCTTACTCCTCAAAATTTCTGCCTCCTACCTCCTGTTTTCAGGAGATGAGAAGCAGCACTCCCAAACTAGTGCTGCTCCTCCTGTGCTCAGGAAACCAAGAAAGTAACGGTTGAATGATCTGAAACTGTGAGCTAAAATAAGTGCTTCTTCCCTCATATTGTTTATGTTGGTTATTTTGATCTCAGCCACAAACCCAAACAGATAATAGATGATGATAGCTAGATAGCTAGATAGATGATAGATAGATATAAATCAATAAATCTATATATAATACTCCCCAAACTGAAAGTTTTTGAATACTTACATGATGCCACAAGTAGAGAATTACACACTGCTGAACTTTTAATAATGTACCTAATTATTGACAATAGTATATGAACTTACCCTCAAGCGATGTGTCTGAGGTCTAAATAAAATATGAATGAATTTTGTGACTAGACCTGGGACCCCTCCACAAAATACATATGTAGATATCATAACACTTGTGCAATATTTCCAAATACTGTGGTGGTTGTTGTTTTTAATCCCTCTCTAGACTAAAATGCTTCTGGTCTCTAGCATTTCAGATAAGGAATGCTCACCAAACCTGTGCTCATTTGGTCAGTAAGCATTGACTTCATTATTAGTCACTAAGTAACTGGGCCAGCCCTAATTAAAGGAAAAAGCACAATGGATGAAAAGACTAACGGGCAGTTATTAGGGTTTGTGAAGCAGCCACGTGTGGTGGATCAGAGCTGTAATACCAACATCTGGAGGTGAGAGAGGGATTATAGGGTTCAAAGCTACATAGAGAGATCTGTGTAAAATATATATATATATATAAAGATTATGTGTAAGTCACTATAATGGAAAACCATGGGATGTTGAAGAGTGGGTGCCTGATTCAGCCATCATAGAGTTGGATAGGTCAGCACGGGAGAGCATCTCCCAGCAAAGCCAAGGTTGTATTGAGGTCCCAAGGGTAAATAAGAATTAAGCAGGCTATGAAAGAGCAGAGCGAGTAAAACTTCCAGCTAGAAGTACAGGTGTACAGGCAACTGAGCTATCAGAAAGCAAGAATTTGAGAGCAATACAGGAATTTGAGCTGGAAAGATGAGCAGGAGGTCAAACAACAGCCACAACAAATCTGTACCTACTGAAGAACTCAGAGGCTCTTCAGCTGTTCTGAACACTAGCTCAATGGAACCAAAGACAGCCTGCCAAGAAGGCAAATGTATTATCAATGGTTGATTTTACAGTATCCCTTTGGAGACCCACAGCTTGCTTCAGCTTACAAAAGGTTCTGAGAAACCCTGTAACCAATGTACTAAAAACACCTGGTTACGTGTGCTTAACCAGGGCTTTCCCCATTGTATTAGACTGTGAATCTCATTCCAGCCTCTCTAGCAAAAGCTCATCAATTCAGTTTGAGAAATTCTGCTGTGCAGCAGTTGGAAGCCTGTGACTGTTTAAAAAAAGTGAAGGGAAAGGACTCAGTTTGTACTCTAGAGATGGCCTACTGCCTGCTGCAGAGAATGGAAGAGAGGCATGTAAGCCAAGATGCTAGGAGACTACTTAGGGGGCCATCGTAATGATCTGAAGAAGAGTTGGTGACAGGCTGAACAGAGGCCACGGCAGTGTGGACGTCAACTGTGGGAAAGTCATGGTTGCCTATGATCCCAATACAGATGGCTGTCCTGTGTCAGGCCCCATTGAGGGAGCTAAAAAACGAGCATGAGACTGAACTGTATTGTGGGAGCCAAGAATGGAAGCGCTAGCAGGAGGCGGGGCAATTACCAACCCGTGGCTAGAACTTGCTGGCTTCTAAAGGATTTGTCCTTTCAGTGGGGACAATGCCCACTCTGCTCTGCAACAGCAAGCCTGCTCTCTGGGCAGGCCTCCCGAGTCAGGATCGCTGGCCAGGTTTGCAGATCAATCTACTTCCACAGAGACGTTGACCTGTTGAAGCAGAAGGCCCCTCAGAGGGCCAAAATGCACTATGTCTCTTCTGGATCCCATGCGTTAAGTAAGTACTCACTCTGTGCTAAGTTGTTTGCTACTTAAATGTCCAACTTCCGGTCCTTCAGTCATCAATTGCCATGAAGCAAGCATCCCACAGCTGTAGTCTTGAAACCAGACTCCCCGAAGTCTGTTAGGCGACTGAGCTCATGTTCTCTTCTCCTCGTGGTGTACGTCAGTCATTTTTCTATCACTATAACAAAATTCCTCAGCGGATACATGTCACCCTTTGGAGATCCCAGTCTGTGATGAGATGGCTTTGCCAATCTAGGCCTGTGATAAGGGAGTGCGTCATGGAGAGAGCACATAATGGATAAAAAAAAAAAAAAAAAAAAAAAAAAACCTCCCATCAGGTTAAGGAAGCTAAGCAAGAACGCTGGGCTCCCACAGCATAGCCCAGTGACATGAAGTCATCCCCCCCACCAGACCCGAGCTGTTAAAGGTTCCATGGTCACTTAAGGCTTACTCTCTTCTCGGCATGTGGTTGGGTAAAACACTTACTGTTTCCTTCATTCAAGAAGCAGGTAATAGAAGCTGCCTCGCAGATCTATTAAAAGGATTCAAACCATGGGGAGATTCTGCATAGATAAGATAAATTGAAAACCACCAAAGCAAAGCAAATGTACTCACATCTTTTTGATCCCGGCCACTCTTACTTGGTAAGTAAAGACATCACTCGGTATCATTTTAGTCTAAGTGTGCACAGAATAGTGTTTTTAGCATTCTACTTGCCATCACTGAGACTTCCTGTCTAGGCTTTGTCTTTAGCCCCCCTTTTTTTTTTAAATTGCCGAGGTATTCCATTACACATCTGCAGTCATTTACATAAACCTGCTCCCATTGGCGTTGAAGTTGTTTCTTAGTTTCAGCTCTGTAAATTACTCTGATGCCTCTGTTTGAATCATTCCCCTTCTAAAAGCCTTTCTTTTTGCAGCAATTCCTGGAACTGCTATTTGGTGGTAAAGGTATGTAAAAATATTTATGACTCTTGGGTGCACTGATAAACAGTCTCCCAAAATATGTGCACCAATTCCATCATAATGCCACCCACACTGGGTTTTGATAATTTCCTTTATTTTGTTTTGTTTTGATTTCCCTTTGATAGGAATGAAATATATGCTCTGTCTTCTGTCTGTGTCTTAAATTGTCTGCATTATATCGTGCAGCTAGCAAATTCCAGCGAACTCTGCATATGTGCACTATATTAAATATTTTCCAGAGGTGTTTAGAGTTACAAAACAATGCTTGGTTTTTTTTTTTTCATTTCTATTTTTAATGAAGAGGAAGCAGATACTCGAAGTCTTTGAACAGTGAAGGATCTGGAGCAAGTCTGGAATATAGTTAAAAAAATAGTTACTCTAAGAAGTTAATAATTTTATTCATTCAGGAAAAATTATAAAAGCCAAACATTTAGTGATCTTGTCAGTAAAAAAAGAGTAAGGTATACCTTTGGACAGAGAGGAATAATGCACACACACACAGACACACACTCACTTACTAAATATCCATTCATACTCTTTGCAGTGCCATTTTTGATTATCCTTTAGGATATTACTTTTATTTTACGTGTCTAACTGTTTTGCTAACGTGTGTATTTGCACCATGTGTGTGCTTGTTGCCCGTGGAGGTCAGAAGAGAGTGCCTGATCCCTGGAACGGAATGATTGTGAACCATGGCGTGGGTGCTGGGAGCCAATCTGATTCTCTGCAAGAGAAGCAAGAGTTCTTAACCACTGAGAGATCTCCCGCTCTGTGTTTTTAATTCTTATTAGTGTTGCTGAGAACTGAACTGGTATTATTCATAAGTCACCATTTTCCATTTTGGGTGGATAAAATAAAGCCCTTGTCCAAAAGTGTGGGAAGAAAAAGCAAGCATGCTAAGTATCCAGCACCAGGAACTCCCCAGAGCTCACCCTCATGGCTGTACTAATTCTCGGTAACTCCACATGAGAAGGAGCAAAGAGCCATGAGCTCACGCACGGATAGCAACAGTGCTCTGAGCTCATGGGGTAAGAGAGCCTTCGGTGGTCCCTGAAACAACAGGAACATTTCAACATTAAAGAGCTGAGGAACAAGGAAGAATCCTGGGTTAATGCCCAGGTTCTAGCCCAGGTTTCTAACACAGTTCTAGCGCTTCCATCCCAGAAATGCCTCTTCACCACACAAAACTGCATCCGGTGTTCTATACTACAGTCAGCAGTCACCCTTAACCCAGCTATCAGGGCCGTTCAATGTTAAACACTGTAGTATGCGTCTCTAAGAAGCTTAATTGATGCAGAACTAACTGAAGAAGAAGGTAGACTGGGATACAATAAGTGCTAATTGGGTGGGCCTGAAGCTCAGTCAGCTTTCTCAAATGAACCAGATGAGAAAACAGCCTTGGAACACTTATTTAACTAGAATTTTCAAGGCCCAGTCATCCTTGGAAACCCTCATCTAGTTGGTGTGGTGGGAGGTCAGACTCCCAGGAACCATCAGGTAACTCCCAGCCTCATCTCTTAAGTTAGGAGTTCACAAACTACCATCAGATCCCCCATAATCACCCAGGATCTTTGCAAACCATGTAAACATTTGGTCCCCACCCAGAAATGTTTTCTTCCCCAACTCTGCCATGGTACTATCAAACAGTCCCTTGTTAATGCCTGAGTTTGTGGGAGCACTGCTCTGAATGTCAAGTGAGCTACTAGGGAGCACCACACGCTTCCGGCTGGACTAGAGCAGGCACAACTGCAAGAGCTCTAGCTCCTTCTTCTAAAGGCAATGGCAGTTTCTCCAGTATACAAAGCCCCACAGACTCACAGGAATACTGAGTGAAATGGATGGATGCTTAAGCGACAATGTGTGCCAGGTGCTCAGGCAGCTCTGGAGACAGGAAGTAGTTTCCTTAGGATGGACTTGAGTATATGTTAGACTTCAATAAACATGAATAGATAAGGCATTCTGGGGAATTTAAGAAACTGAGCTGAAGCAAAGATCTGGGATTAGAATTGAACACATAATGTTCAAGGCACAAAAAATGAAGGGGTGATGTCTAAAGTAGGAAAACCTAAAAGAGGATCTATGTGGTCCAGATGAACAAATGTTGAGAAGGAAGAAAAGAAAGGAGGATGATAAAGAAGAAGAGGGGAAAGAAAACGAGGAGGAAGAGGAAGCAGAGAATATGATAGAGACTGTGACAATGACTGTGACAAGAAACAATGATGAAGACAGTGTATGTTGGTCATGGCGGTAATAATGATGATGATATCAATTCTCTAAAATACAAAACACTATAAAGAGCAAACCAGGACACTAGAAAGCAGCCTGCGGTGTCTTGGCAAGCCCTGCGGAGCCCTGCTGTGGATGCTGCAGGTAGAAATGTTTCCTCTGAACGTGCAGCACCTGCTCTGCAGGCTGCCAAACTCAAAAAGAAACTCATCTGCCTTGTGCTGTACAAGGCACCCTTTAAGAAAAGATTTATGTTATTTTGAATTGTGTGTATGGGGTGGGGGAGCGTGCACAAGTGAAAGAAGATGCCTGTGAACTCTAGAAGAGGATATCAGAGCTATGGTTACAGGCAGTTGTAAGCTACTGACATGGATGCTGGGAGCCACACTCACTCATCCTCTGCATGTTAGAAATGGGCCTGGTATCCCAAGAAAATGGTCATATAATCCAAAGTATTTTTTTCAATGCAGAGAGTGTTACTATTGCAGAAGAATGTGTAACCACATCAAATCTCAAGAAAGCAAGTAACTCAAAGTCCTCCTGTCTCTCTCTTTGAAAGGTCAGAGCTTGGACCCACACTCTTAGGTGGTTGACTAACTCAAAATGACTTAGCAAAGTACAACCTTTCATACCAGGATACAACCTTAAGTACAGATTTTGATTTCAAGAAGTTCTGATCCTAGAGAAACTTGAACTTCTTCCAAGGGACGTCTTGAGAGTTGTTTTGTTTAAATTTTGTCTTATTTAGGACGTTGACAGAAAAGACAGTAAATTCTGTTTACATATTCTACACACAGAATCATTGTACATTCTTAACAGAAAAACCATCTCTCCAGACCCAAGTCCTTTCCATTCATCGTTTCAGTTCACAAGCCATGGTTGTCTACCATTCTTGCATGTCCTTTATTCTTCAGGTTCAAATGATGCTCAGGTTCTACAGTGAAGGCTGGATGTCTTATCTCCTGTATCAGCTTACCTTCACCTGCCTTGTGCTTGATCTATTTATTACAGCATGGTTCTGTCGCTTACATGGCACTTTTCTGTTGACCAACTGATCTTTCTCTTTAGCTTCTTCTACATCAGTCTTGGATCTGAACAGTCTTGGATCTGAATATTTTTTGCCTTTCTCAAGGAGGTAAAAATAGGAAGTTTCTTAGTGGATATGCCTATAAGACATAGAGAGAGTCACTAAAAATCTTGCAGGACATTAAGCCCTTAGTGTTGAATGGTCCAAAGTCAACTTCAGCATCTGACCTCATAACTTGCATTCACTAGATTCTAAGCTACATGGGGGAAGGTATTTCTCCCCAGGAGTAGGGAGGAGGAAGGGAAGAAAGGAGAGGGGGGGAGATAATAGATGGATGATAGATACATTAGATAGAGAGATAGATAGGTGGATGGATGATACATGATTGGTAGATGATAGATAGATAGATAGATAGATAGATAGATAGATAGATAGATGAGAGAGAGTGTTTCAATGGTTTTCTTTTTCTTTTCTTTTCTTTTTTTTTTTATAACTGATTGAAAAGACAAAGGAATTTGAGATTAATCTGCAACTTAACCCAAACAATTTAGGTATGTTAGAAGGCTTTTAAAAAATGGGGTTTGGGATTTAGCTCAGTGGTAGAGTGCTTGTCTAGCAAGCACAAGGCGCTGGGTTCAGTCCTCAACTCTGAAAAACATACTATGTTCCTGGGTCTCTAGGATGATGATTGCTCACTCTTTGTTATTCTTTCTACAGTTTGGAAAAGAATGTCCTAGGAAGTCCTGCCTTAATTTCCTAAACAGTATTGTAGGTGGGTTATGTGTTCTCCCCACCCTCATGTGCAGTAACTCATCAGTACATAAACCCCATTCTAGCAGTCAGGATGGGGACAGAATAGACAGGTTGGGCACAGGGAGAGGAGCACAGGAAACTCCTAGCCAATGATGGAGCCAGCTGATTTGGAGGTCCTTAAAGGCTTTGCTCCAGCAAAATTCAGTTTCATGAAGAGGCTCCATCTCTGTCTCAAGACCTTGCAGGGTGGGTGTTCATACTCACCAAAGAATACCTGGGTAGAGTTGAGGTCACTTAGAACTTTCTTTAAACCTGAACAACTAATGAAAAAGAAAATAGAGGCAGATCCTCAACGTGCCAACTCAGCGCTAGCAGCACAATTCCAATGTCTCTTCCTGCAGAACACACATTTTCATTGATGAGTTGGGCATGGTAGATCATGCCTGTAATCCCAGCACTCCGGAGACTAAGAAAAGAAGTGAACTTCAGGAAAGCATTACTCTATAGAAGACACTATTTCCAATATGTATTGTATATATTTGTAAATCACTTAATCCTGTCAATAAACTGGTGAGTTAGTGAGCCTTACTCTCCTGTTATGGATGAGAAAAAGCAAGCTCAAAACTTGTAAGTGTTGTGTGTAGTACCCTCTAGTCCTAGACAGGCCTAGATTTGACACAGGCTCCTTATTACTGAAATATACTTTTTCCCCCCAGATATCTATTTTAAGGTTCTGTTTGGTTTTTGGTTTTTTTAGAACTGAGACATTTGAATGAGTCCTGCGAACTCTACAGAACGAAGAAACAGAGATAGAAGGGGAAGTATCTAATATGAGCGGTGAAATGGAAGAGAGGGTGTGTTGTGATACTCACACATGGGTGGGGGATTACAAGAAAGAGGAAGTGTGTGGGTGGAAACTGTAAACTCAACTAAAGTGTGAGGGAAAGTGGGACCCAATGATGTTGCAAATTAGCCATGTATTTCATGTTTTGAAAGGGTCACATGAACTTCCCCAGCCTGCAGTGCCCTAGAGTGCACTGAGTAAGAAATATACAGATTCTCCTAGTAGGAAGCAAGCAGTAGTTCCCAAGGACAGAAGCTAGCCTATCCCTAAAGGGGAGAGCCATTTCCTGGAGTATATTTTCCATTAACACTAGATCTGAGATGTGCCGATACGCTCCTGCGGAACTGAGAATTCCACAGCACTGAGGGATTGCCTCGGAGGAGCTGAGTAATTGGAAGAGGCAAAGCATGCCTTGCATGGGCATGCACTGTAGAATGGGGAGGAGTACCTTGCTGGGGCCTTGGGGCAAGACTGGGAAGCTGAGACAATGGGGAGGAGGACAGGGTAGACACAGAGAGACAGAGAGGGGAAAGAGCCAGGATAGGAGAAGATGGAAAGAATCAAAATAAAGGCAAAGAGGAGCATTCAGTTCAAGCCGCGTGGTTCTCCTTGAGCCCGAATCTCATGGAGAATTTAATCTTAATGAGGAACTAAAGAAACTATAATTTGGATTTCCAAACTAAAGCCATTCATTTAATGTACAACTCCCACTGTGTCCCTGGTTTTGCACTGGGCTTCAGGATGCTCAAGGTTACACTGCCAGAGGCCTATAACGTAGTTGCCATTCCCCAGCTCCTCGGGATGCTGCCCGTTATTGCTGGCTTACAAATCTCTCCCAACATGTATTGTAACTCCTTTCTGCTCTACAGAAGTCAAACATCTAAAAACCCATCTGCGATGGTTACTGTTGACTGCCAATTTGACAGGATTTATAATCACCATGGGAACAAATTTCTAGGCATGACTGTAGGGGATTATCCAGATTAGGTTAATTGAGGTGAGAATAACAACCCTAGACATGGGCATGGCCATTACACGGGCTGGAGTCCCATTCTGCATAAAAAGGAGAAATGGAGCTGAAAGCAAGTGTATTTGTCCAGTCCTCTGGTTCCTGGTAGTGAGCATAACGTGACCAGTCATTTCAGCTCCTGACATCATAACTTTACTTCTAGGGTGGAGTATAACTGCTGAACCTGAACCAAAAACATGGTCTTCTTTCTCAAGTTGCTTTGATCAAACGTTGTGTTGCCGCAAATGAGACAAATGCCTAACATACCATCTTTCTCAGACTCCATCACAACTGAAGGTCCAGATGTGATGTTATCTGGTCCCACTTTCTGTGTGTGTGGAATTAGACCTGATTCAAGTCAGAGAAGAGGCATGCTGCAGAGAAGCATTCTCCTTATTGGTGTGGATCAGTACAAAAGAGGGTGCAAAAGCTTTCTCCCTGAGTCCATAGGCCACTTCGTAAGTCTACAATTTCCCAACTATGGCCAGGGCAGCGGCATCGTTAGGGCCTTGGTTCTAGAAAAAAGGAGGTGGTGCTCTGTCTATTTATTGGAAACAGCTCAGCCAATGATATTGACAAACATTTAATCACTGGCCGTTTAACAGGAAATAAAATCTACAATATCACTTACCACTTTCCATGTCTGAATATTCCCCAAATGGCTGATGTACCTACGCATCAGCACATTGCATTTGCATTATATGAATATGTGTTGTATAAGAGTTTCCTCTGAGATGACATATTCCACCTTAGGCAGAGCTCCTTAACGCTCTGGATGTAAACAACTCACAAGTGTCAGGAAATCTTTGAAATTGACCAGATTCACAAGGCTCGTCCTTCCTGTGGTTATACCGGCCCTAAAGACTGTTGACCTAGGAGCTGCCTGCATGTTCTGTGGAGAGGTGCAGAATTGCAGTTTTCACTCCAGTTTAAGACTAGGTCGGCATCTCAGCGGTACAGCTTGCCTTTCAGAGACATCCGTGTTCGTTCCTGTAGGTAGCCCATCCCTCATACTGCTTTTAGGTACTCGATAAACAGTTTCATTAAATTGGACTGTTGTGGAATGATTTCTATGGTCTGTCATCGGCTCCCCCACATTTGTTTACGTCTCCCCAGGAAAACTCTCAAAAAGGCATTGCTAGGTGACAACCACTTCAGGAGCATAGAGCATAACAACATAGCAAAATAATTAGATGAGATTTGAGGTTTTATTACCTTTGCCTTTCATATCACTTGCTTAATTATACATTTTTAAATGCAATTTTTAGTAATGTGTATGTTTAATAATCAGCTGGCAAAGAAAAAAATACTGAAAGGTTAACAGTCAGCTCTTAAAAACTCAAATGAGCCAACTCCTGCATATCCCAGATAGCTACATACCCCTGAGGTCACTGCTCCCCTGGGCCTTACATCTGCGTGTCTTCTGTGTGCCTGGGGACCCTTCCTGGCAACAGCAGCCTGAATAGATCACAGAAATAGTTAATTCTGAGAAAGATTCTCAGCAATCCAGGCTTGGGAAGCAATAATGAGGCATACACGTTCCCATACACACACAGTAGGATACTTTTGATCCATGTGCCCTCAGCTTGCAGACAACCCTTTATATTGCATCGGGTTGCTTGTAACAGTGACCTCCTCTTTAATGCACTCTGCACAGCCGCTCTTTCTTTCTGTGTTTCACCTTCCCCCTTTCATCATGTCTTCCACGGACAGTCTCCAGGTAAATTCCACTTGTCTCAGAGTCTGTCCTGGGGAATACCCAAACTAAGTCAGCGTGGCGCTCTAGTGAGGCAAAACACCTGGAGTTAGGTGTCCTCAAAGTGTACGCTCACATGTGCTTTAGGTTTTCAGGTTTTAAGTATTCATGGGGCATGGCGGGTACCGAGTGCCTCCTGCGTGTTTCAGGTGGGACATTGGGCATTGTACAATGTTAGCTCAGCATCCCAACAAGGCCCATGCAGGTGCAGGAGTGCTCCTGGGACAACT